>NC_087514.1:26052913-26352913 GCF_963921805.1 Phalacrocorax carbo
CTTCAAGCCTGTGTCTGTTTCACGACATCAGCTCACAGCCTGGCGTTACGCATAGGGTGGGGAGCAGCCCGGGCTGCAAGCAGGACTGAAAACAGCCCCTCTCGGGCTGCATCCTCAGAGGGTTCTTCCTACTATCTGCTTGTAGAATTGCTGGCCAACCCATGGCTGGAACAGCTCTCCTGCGTGGGGGAAAGCCAACCTCTTCCCCCAGCCCTAGTTTGCAAGCTGGGTCAGGAAGCAGGTCAGGCTGAGCAGCAGGGTGGCCAGCTCCGGCAGCAGTGCATGGGGTGGGCAAGGAGAGGGGTGGGGGCACAGCAGGATCCTATCCTGGGATGGCAGCACGGTCCTAACCATGATGCCACTCCTTCCACCTGCCTGTGGGTTGGGGCTGAGCATGCTGCACACTCTGTGTGGCGTGCAGAGGCCGCCCAGCTCTACTCAGGCAAATGAGAGGAAGCAGGTTTTCCAGTGGGGTGATCTAATTTACGTGCAGCTTATGCTGCATTATACAGGAATACGTTTGACTCTTTGATTTCCTGATTGTAAACTTTACTCCTGCTGACAGAAAGAGTAATTGCCGTGACCAGAATCAAACTGATTGCTTAAAATGTTGAAGCTGACTTTTTTGTTCCACTTATACAATATATACATTCCAGAAGACTGAGGTTTAGAAGGATAGATATGGTATTGGTGTTTACCAGAAGTATCTCTGAAATGCTTTGTAGTGCCAAAGTATATAGAAGGCTCATTTACTATGTTGGAAGAGTAAATGCAACAGGGGTGTTTCTGCAGAAATAAAATATATGTATGTTTTTATTTCCTATTCTCTTACATAATCTTGTTATTAGTTTGAAACTCTCCAGCCATTCTGTAGGTGATAAAGAGAGAAGAAAAGTTATTTCTAGAAAGCCGAGCAGTTCTCATTTCTTCTGGTTTTCAACTAAACATGCCAGCTTAAGCAGAAAGGTGTAACCACACTCCGCTTCAGGGACAGGATAGCAGTTGGACCAACAAATGAAAATAAAGGTCAAAGCAATTTCCATAGGGAGATGCAGCCAAAGGCCACCGACCCATTCACAAAGGCACCCGCTGCACAGGATCAGAAGGGATAGCAAGGAGGTCTGATGTTGCGAAGGGAAAAGCAGTCCCCAGAAGACATCAGACAAGAGGCTGTGCCTCAGCTTGCTCTGTGCCTTGCACGCCTCTCCTGCGAATTTAATCACACCCTTTCAAATCTGCTCGCTCCCACACAAAGTCATATGGGAGTAGGAAGGCAGTCCCATGCTTTCAGCTGTTCCCTGCTGGTCCGGTGCTGGACTCAGGGCAGCCACCCGCATTGTTTGCTCCCAGCCCCTTCCCTGTGCCTCCATCCAGTGACATTGCTATTAATATATACTCTGGTGTAAATCAGCACTGCATACTCCACACATATTATTTGAATTTACTTAAGCTCAGTGAAAGATGGAGCCTTTGGGGGTTAATCAGCCGCTCAAGTGAATAAGGTTATTTTGATTAGGGTTTGGTAGGCTAAGTTCAGATGAATATTGCTGTAGATAGAGAGAAACAGAGTAATAATCCCCTGTGCATTCAAATGCTTCATTTTCCTAGGTCCACCCCTTGTCTAGCTGGCCATCCTTCCCCATCCCTTCCCACACTGCACATGTTGCACTGATACATCACCGCTATAGACCATAAGGAAGAATACTGTCACGCAGCAGTTTCTCCTTCTAGCCTCTTTCCCAGAAACTGTGTCAGCTGAATAAACATTCCTCTCTGCTCAAGAAATGAGGAATGATCTCACAACGGGTTTGATAAGGGTGGAATCCTCCTCCCCGACCCAAATGCACCCACAGGCGGGGGCAGACCCACACCCCTGCAGTCCTTCTGCATTCTTCTGTCCCTCCCCATGCTCATCTATAGCCATACAGCAGGAAGAGCCACTGGCAAGCTAATTTCATATCCTCAGCCCTGTATCACCTGGCCCTGGCATCATTTAAAGTGCCTGAACAGCACTTCTGATATATAATAGTAACCTAACCTTACTCAAGCACTTACCTTACTCAGCTCTTACCTTACTCAAACACTGTTACCCCATAGTTATCCTGTACAATATAATTACCATTATTAAATCACTGTAATTTTTACTGTGTATTGGATTCGCGTCCTTAAGAACATTAGGAAGGAGTAGGATGAAAAATAGGCCAGTGCTAAGGATTTTTGAAAAACTTACTAATCCATTTTTCAAAGCAACCCCCCCTCCCCAAAGAAAAAGCTAAGTCTAATAATATTTCAGGAATTTCTTATGGAAGAAATGTGAAAGTTTCTGAATAATTTTATATTTAAAATGATCTTCTGAAAATCTTCAAAAATAGCTCACTCTGTGGACAAAATCTAAATGGCATTACACAGCCTTCTAAAAACAGATAGAGCATCACTTCATGGGAATGTATAAACAGAGAACTAAATTTTCCCTTCCTGTAGGGAAAACTGGCAAAAGGGAAAGCCATTGTAAAATATCTGCGTGGCTGAGGAAACAGTGGCGTTACCAAAAGGGCTGAGATTAATGGATATGAGCAAGGGGACCGCATGGATAAGCAGTGAGCATGGTTAGGAGGTTTCTGTACAGCCACAGCTGCTCCAGACTGGGCAGTCCAGGGGCACAGAGGCTGCAGAGAGCCTGGGTCTTGCTTAGAAAATATCCTTTGCACCATCCCCTGTATGAGACAACGCACCAACCTGCACGCCTTTATAGTAGACATACAGGTCCCAACAGCATTCCCTCCTTCCTGTTTTCCAGCCCCTTGGAGCAGCCATCTGTTGTGACTGCTTGTCAAGTTGCAAATCTTACTTCCACAAATGCCATATCCTTTGTATAGTCTTCATGTAATTAATATTCTGCTGTGTTACTCTGTATTGTTCATGCTGTGAAAACCCATGAGAGGAGGAGTGTGCAGAGCTGCTCCACCTGCAGAGGTTGGAAGTGCTGAGCAAAACACAGCTACCTTTATTCTGAAATGGGCATCTATCGTGCATTTAAGCCATCTCCATACTGTTCTCCATTTGGTTTCACAAATACACCACTAAAGTCTGGTTCAATTGAAGTACTACACAGAACTGTTTTAACAGGCTTTAACTCTGAAGTCCCCAGGCCTAGTTTATTAATTCTCCAGAGACCTATATTGGTGCTGCTCAAGAGAACCTAGCCCATAAGAGAAAGGTATGTTAATCTTTTTATTGTTATATAGAAAAATTAAAATACATGGATTATTACACTTGCCTCATAACTGTGCATGGTTACATGCAAAAAAATGACAATAAAAATGAAGTCATGCTTTTTATAATGTGACTACTACAATAATTTTATGTGAGTAACTACTATTTGGGATACATTTAAAATACCAAGAAATTCTTAGATGGCCGTTTCAGCATACTGTATTAATCAGCTCAGGCATAATTGTATGATGGCCCAAAAGTCAAACTTTTCCTTAAGTTTCCTGACCTTGACCTGAAGAAAATGTTATAACTAAATTTCAGATTGGGTTTCTTCAAGGCAACAGTTCCTCTTACCTAAACATACCTTTGAAATGGAGAGAAAGAGCTTGCTGATAAATGTTTCAACACCATACTTTATTAAAACAAGTTATTTCTGTTGTTTACTATGTGGTTAGGCCATGATGAAAAGCAGATCTTCACCAATACATTTTTGTGCAAATTCCTTACCTTTCTGTTTACAAAAGAAAGTGAAGTACCTTTCAGTGGTATTTGTCACAGAGCACTAGCAGCCAACAATGCACACTGTCAACTGCTTAAGGTTTCACTTCCTAATTAACTTTCCTAGAAGCAAAAGAACTGTCTAAAAACACAAAGCTCTCACATTTACCCTCCTGCCACTCCATCCTATTCATCCGCGGCCCCACGGCTGTGGCCACCAAGAGCAACAAAGTCCTGAAGGAGGGTCCCCACAGCCCAAAACATCAAGGGGGTAACCTGAGCAGCCTGACTACATAGCAAATTAGTTATCTGCTTTAGCAAGGGCTTTTTTAAAAGATTACGACTCAAATTCAATTCTACCACAAAATCCTCGATGCTAATGCTTTTCTAAAAAACCGCATTTCTCTTTTTTTTGCCTGATATAGATAACTTCCCATTCAAGTTCCGTGGTTTCTTTCTAGGCTTGTTAAGTGAATGCACTCTCCTTAGGTACAAATCATCTTTTGTTCTACCAAATAGCAAAAATACTAAACATAGCTGAAATTATTATGGAGGGCTTTAAGATCTACCTGAATGTGATCAGATGTGATCAACCAGTATTCCATGGACCAGCCCACAAGTATTGTTACACTTTTCAATTACAAAACAGTTTTATTTTGAATAGTTCAAAATGCAAATCAGTACAAAAGTAGGCACAAAATCCTGCCTGTTTCTTCTCATCGTTAATCGTGGATCCACTTTTGAGTATCAGGTATATCTTTTAGAGCAAGATGGATTTACCTGAAGCAAAATTCTCCAATAATTATCAAAGCATGAACCAGCTGAAAAGTGCTGAACACAGATATTGAACCCAAATATGATTTCACCAAGTTTCTACAAACAAGCGTTGGCTAAATCTCCTCTGAACAATGTGCCCCATCTTCTGCTGTTTGCTGCCCCTTGGGATGGACCAGGCTTTTATTACCCTTACCATGATTTAAAAACAACTTTAGCATAAGTCTAAAAGGCACAGAAAACAAACATGTTTTGATTTTTCTTTCCTGTCAGGATGATTGTAAAATATTAATTACATTATACCTTGAATGTCTCCAGATAACTGCAGATTGTGAAGCTCTTCTAAATGCAGGCATGCAAGCTGATCGACCCAGCACACATTCTGGTATCTAAATTGCAAAATGACAAATTCATCAACTGAATGAACTGCTATCAGATAATATTAGCTGGCAGACATCTCAAAAGAAATAGTCGACATCTGCAGAGCTCTGGCAATTAACTGTTTACAGGTCCAACACCTGCCCTAGTGATAGTATTTATTTCACAAATCATTTTAATGGCCATTTTTTCCAGCACACAAAATACTTAGTCTTGAAGGTAAAAAGTTCATCACCAGCCACCTCTCCGCTGCAGCGTACAAAACAGAAAGAGAAGAAAGGGAGACAAAGCGCTACAGAGCCAGGTGTTGAGTGATTTCCCTGCCTCCCGCTGCCACCCAGGTGAGTCGGGACACCCCGAGGGAGACGGCCGATGGCTGCCCGCCCAGCTCCGATGCTGCGGTGCACAGCCAGCAGCCAGGACCAGCCACCAAACTCCGCACCTGCAAAGGGGCGCGTCAGTGTTTACTAACAAACGGCGGGGCTCTTCTGCACAGAGGGGAGCTGAGGCCAGCAGTGGCAGAAGGCTCCACCGGGAGCCGAGCAGCCCTGGTGATGGCAGGTCGCAGCTTCCCTCTCCCCACTGTGCTCCAAGGGGTGAGCTGTGCCGGGGAGATGCCTGCTTGGCCGCTCATAACACAGCCACCGCTTTTACAGTAGAAGAGGCAATGACACTAATAACCACTAATCCTCCCAAAGGCTTTCTGGTCCCTTGCCAGGTCAGCTTTAATCGACTGTGACTGCAAAAAAAGTAAAACTTCTGAGGACTGGGTTACATTACACAGCAAACCTTACAAATGCATCAAATCCAGTCCTCTAAAGCCAGGCAGGATAGCTGCTTAAATAGACATCTGCTCATGAAAAGCACTGACAATCTGCTTTGGAAAACATGACTAGGAAGAAATTGTGCAAGTAACAATCTGATTTCCAGTATGTTTGTTTCACTAGATAGCCGTGTTTCAAGTCAGCAAACCCACAGGTGCCATATTTCAATGGTAAGCTGGAGAGATTTAGATCCCCAGTGATGTCAAATATGAGGTTGAAATATTGTGCTCTAAGCTCCATTTCTCCTGCAGAGTCATGAACATATAAATGGCCTTAAGTTGCTCAAAGCCAATGAGTTGATGCCACTTAACAGCAACTTTTGGGTTTAGGTACCTGAAGTGTTTTCTATGGCTGAATCAACAGTCCAGACACACAGTAAAGATTAATAACATGATTCCTTTCTATAATAAAACAATATTTATGTAAGGAAATACAACAAATGTATTAACAGCGGGAAATCCCATTTTCACTGGGACAAGTCCAGATGTTGCTTCCTAACTGCAAACTATAAAATGCAGTGCATACCACTGAAATTGAACTATCTCAGTTAAGTTAATGGAGGCATTTCCTATTCTGAGATGTCAGAAACAACAAGACATCCATTAGGATAAACAGGAAAAACTATAGAAGTTAAAATCTTACTGGGCTGCCCACTGAACATTTTACACTTTCTGTTCAGAAACTTCCTTCAGATCATTTTTAAACAAGGCACTTAAAAATTGCCATACCTGCAGGGTCATATTTTTGAGAGCATATCAGTTATCTGAGAACACAAGAAGCAAGGTATGCCTTCTGTCGTAGTAAATAATCTGATAAATAGCCATGAGCCCCATCTCAGCTCTTGTGCTTAATCTTCTTGGCAAATTAGTGTGGTTTTTTTCTTTTTTACCAGACTCATTCTCATGGGGTACTGCTCGCATTTGCTCCCGTAGCAGTTGTGTTCAGATAATGTCCACGTCATGACCACTCTTCCTCATGGGCAGCGGGTAACACTTCACTGGAACAGCAGGATAGAGACACATAACACCATGCTATGATTTCACAAGGAAAAATTTGGTGTAAAAAATCCACGCCTGGCAAGCCAGCATATACAGATTATTACTGAATTGTAACAGCTCACTGGACACCACACTACATACAGAAAAAGATCATCCTTGTTCACATGAGTGTAGACTTTAAACAGGCATCCTGGCAGAGACAGGCTGCTTTGTGTCCTAAAACGCCTTGCTTTCCCTCCCTCACCCCTGCCTGCCACTCATGTCTTGCAGACCTATAACTAAACCTGGTTGGTATAATATGCCTTTGAAAAATTCCAGGTATTCATCAAAAAGAGGCAAAGAGCATATTTTTATTGGCTAAAACACAAAATGTTTAGATTAGGAAATACACCTCTATTTGTACAGAAGAGCTTCAGCCTTGGAGCCTCACACCCGTTTTCTCCCCTGAAGATCAGGCTACACCTCTCTTGTGTATCTCCTCAAAGGCCCCTTCTTCCAGGCTGCAGCTAGACAAAGGGAGGGAATTTCCATTTTGTGGGACATTGAGTTCCAGCTGAAATATGAAATGCACATTTGGAATTTCCAACATTTTTTCAGCAAGGGAAAAATCAAAACATTTCCATCTGAAATGAAACAGAACAGCTGACTGTGCCAGTCCTGGAAGTCCCACAGTCTCGGCACACCTCAGGATCAGGGTTGAGCCAGGGACCCGCATAGGTCCCAGGTTACCAACAGACGGGAACCCCTGGCAAGCACTTCGGCAGTCCCTGCTACCCCATCCTGTTGAAGGCAGACATGCAGGAGCATCATGGTGCTCTCACCAGCTGTATCCCAGCTGCTGCTGGGCATTAATGCTCTCTTGCATTCTTCCCATTACATATTGTGGATTTTGAGCTATTTTAGATTTTTGGACTAATATTCTTGTATTTCCTAGAGGGTGCTGGGGACACAGAGGGAGGGTCAGTATATTCAGATGCTTCTATGGGCTTTTCAAGATGCAGCCTTTAGTGCTTGGGTTTTGCACTGGCAGGAGGAAGGGAAACTGAGCCCAAATATTCTGTTACTGTTGTAAACTCCTTGAATTCTCCCACTTTCAATACTTCTAAAATTAGGGCCATGCACCATTGCCTCACTATATCCTTTTCACTCTGCTCTTTATAGATATTCTATATGAGGCTAGTCTACAGTTTCTGTCATCATTAGAGGATTTCATGACAAATGGGCTATAAACCTGGACCTTTAATCCTTCCTATTCATGCAAGCGTAGAAACCCCAGGGAGTGCCCGCATCATATTCTCACAGACAAGATTCTCTCAGTGTGAACCTCTTTCCCCTGAGGATATTCATCAACATCCACCTCACCAATGGCAGCCTTCTGAAAGGAGGTCCCTATAACTCCTCCACTGAATCTTCACACTAATGAAGTAGTTACGGATAACAAATGCTTCATTACATGGGGCAAAATCCCTGGACGAAAGGAAGTCACACAGCAAAACTCCTGTTGCCATTAGGCCACGCTGAGCAGATCATATAGTCCAAAGGCTACACATGGAAACACTGTCAGTACATCCCTGTTTTAAAACTTATAATCTGCCTTGGGTTTATTTTTCCTATTATTTCCTGGTCCATAATAAGATCCAAGAAATCCTGAATTTCATCTTTCCTAGAATGCATTTTAATAAGCCTAATTCTCCTCCCAGCATATTCCTTGAGAGCAGAAAGATTAGGCTGGAGTCTCAGATAAAATATTAGCTGGACAAAAATTAAAAATATCAACCATTAATTTAATTGGTAAAAAACTAACAATAAAACAGGGTTAAGATTATACTTAGAAAAAAAGTCAAATTCGTTCAGGTAAGAAATGCATGGTCAAGATCCTTAAGGACTCTATATAATAAGGTGTCATAATGTGACAAAATCATTATCTAGTTATGATGGAATGATTTTAATGGCCTGGTTCCAGATTAGATTATTTTTAAAGATGCTCATGCATTTTTCACTTCCTGATGCTCCTAAAAATAGAGTTAGTGTTCCATGGATGCTTTAACCATAAAAATTCTCATTTAAAATCTTTTTTTGCTTAATTTCATTCTTATAAGCAGGTTTACTACTGGATTAAAGGTATGCAAATCTTCCAGATCAGGCCAAAAGTTTATGTGGCTTTGAATTAGATTGGTTGCACCTGAAGGGTGTAAAGTGGCTGGAGCTTGCTAGTAATTCTGACCTTCATTATTGTCTATGGAGCGTGTGGTAGGATGAAGAGCCCTGAGTCTCAGTGTCTAAACTTTTGACTGTGCTCCTGCATCATTTCTCTGAACACACTGCGATCGTATGGGCCCTCCCAACAGTACTATATACACATTATCTGCAGATGAAAGGCTGTGAATGGCAGTCACCGCTTAAGACCCTAAGGATTTTGTAGCTTGAGTCATCATTACAAGCACACTGCTCCACTGGCAACAGAATTAATGAGTCTGGTTTTCTACAGCCTTGTGTCCTTTGTCCCATATTTACCCTTCTTCCCCACCAAAAATAATCTCAGCCTCCCTCTCTGCTGTGGGGGACAGCCCAGAGAGCAAGAAACAGCAGGGGCTGATGATCTGGGCAGGCTGCATGTGCCATTTGGGCAGCCCAGGTCTTCCAGGCTTTCCTGCAGCAGGACCATTGATCTGAGCCATTCATCTCAAAAGAAATGCCTTCACAAAACTTGTAGGCACCTGTTATTTCTCCCAAATCTAGTTAATGTGGCTGAAAATAAACGAAAGTAGTGAAGCATTCAACAGTAAACATCGAAATTAAGTTTGCCTGTATAACTAATATTTAACTAGCATTTTACTGTTTTTTTAAATAGATACAGGTATCTCACCACAGGATCCCTATCCCATTCAATTCACAGGACAAGCATGTTTTAGAAATGGATCCAAATTATGAAAGGAAGGCTGTTCTCTGTAGGACTTCTTCCTTCCTTGAAGACATTAAAAAATGCACGAGGCAGGAAACTGCAGAAGGAGAATGGAGAAACTCATGCCTGCAGCTTCTGAAAACCAGCTCAAAGCCAGACATTTCACATGTGGTCACTAATTGTGAAGACTTGATTTGCTCAGTGCCTGGCAGAAGATCTTGGCACTTGACTCCTAAGCATCCCCAGATACAAGTCCCTGGGAGCTAAATCCATATAACGTTATGTATTCTGCAGACCCTCACCTTCTCAGGAAGGGTGACCAATATAAATATCCGCTTCTGGTCTCAGTTCCTAAGTATTTTATCAGCCCACTTCTACAACTAGGTTAATATCTCTTTCATATCACAAAATCCACTGTTTTAATGATGCAGTGATTAATATGAAGAAATACATCTATATCACACCCATTACCATCCCTAGAAAACAAACCTACATTAGTGAATCTGCCTGACATCCGAGCTGGGGTTGAACAGGGTGCAGTAAATCAGGTGTGGGACATGCTCACTGTGCATCGAAGGGACGCAGCTGCTCAGCAATTAAGAGTTTACACTTACTTGGTCCGCAGAAAAAAAGAGTTAGCTCTGTTGAAAATGGATCATCTGAGCAAGTAATTTGGACCTTGGAAAAGGTATATGGTAAAAAGGGGGCCAAATGAAGGCTATGTGACCATAATATTTGCATTTAATACTGGCTTTAATATTAGGTGCTTTGTTTTGCAGTCTTGATGATGTTGCTTGAAGAATGAATTGTTTCAAACCTATGAAACTAGAAGTGAAAAACCTCATTAAAAAAAAAAAAAAAAAAAAACAAAAAAACCCAACAAACTAAACCAAAAACAAACAGTCTTGGAATCTCTGCCTCTATTTTGTCTTTCATGGGAGGATTTTAGCTGGTGTAGACTTTTCTGTCCTTCAGCTCCAAGGTTACCTTGTCCTTCTGTGCTCCCTCAGACCTGTCCTGGCCTGCTCCTGTCTCTTCTCCACCCTTGACTCTTCATCCATTTTCCTGACACCCATCCTAGGCTCTCTCTTTTTAGTTTCTTCTGCCATCCCCTGTGCCCCATCCATGCTCTACCTCCACTTCCCACTGTCCCTTTGCCCTGAGCTCTCCCTGCAATGCTCATAGCTCCTGTTCCCTTGGCCTGACAACCCAGATCCTGCTGCCTGGCTCTGCATGCAGACACCCTGCCCAACTTCCACCTGCCCCAGCCTCCTGTATGCCCTTCCCTGGGCAGGGCACCAGAAACTATACAAACCAAGGTATGTCCAGTCAAGAATTAATTTTTAGATCCTTATGTCAAAGAAGTCTCTGCCAAGCATATACAAATGGGGCTTTTTCAAAACTTTGTAATACAACCAAAATTTTGTCATGGAGATAACCAAGAGTACAGTCACAAAACAAGGGCCATATTTCCAGTCCTGACACCACAGCCTGGTGGGACTCTGAATTAAGGGTAAGGTTTTTTTCAAAATGTCAAAAAAATATAAACAAGCAAATATTTTAATGGACAGATATCTTAAAGCCGAAAAAGTTTGGTAACAACTTTCCCAAAACAACCCTTCCCCTGCATTATGCAAGTAATCTTTATTAGGGTGGAAAAAGCCATGAAAAAAATAGACAAAGTTTAGCAAAATTTTCTGAGAACAAGATTGAAAATATGTAGCATCAGCAAAACTGCTTCTAATAGCCGTTAAATACAACAGTGCGTAAAAACTTCATAATAAATTATTTCTTCAAATATATCCCATGCAAAATATCATCTTGCACAATGCATTACAGCTGAACTATAGAGGAAGTGTCTTTTTTAAGCAAGACCATTTAACATACATAAATGTTAAACTTGTCCAAGGATCACATCTTTAACTACGGATCCAACTTACATCTAATTTTAGCTTAGAAACTGGTTGGAAGATTTACTTGTGAAATGCCAGAAAACTTATCCAATGTGCAGTGTTGTAAATTGCTAAGGACTGGCTGCACCTTTCATATAAACCCAGAGACTTAATCCCATCAGAGCAAATCTTAGTCTTAAAAATGTCATCATGCTTGGGCCTTCCAGCATGCTTTATCACTTACTATTATTTATTGATTCTTACATACACAAACTCAGCTAGCAGAAAAGGATCCTCAGTACCATAAACTAGATGAGGATAGAAAGAGGCAGAATGACTAATTCCCAAGGTTACCAGCTAATTGTATTTCTATTTGAAACCATTACGCTTGGACATGTTTTTCACTTTGTACTGTTAATTAGTGCTTCCCTGATCAAATTCACTTGCTTTAAAGCTTCTTGATTATTAAATGGTGCTTGCTAGTTCAAACTAATCCCAAATAAGAAAAAAAAAATGTTTAGTTGTGCAGCAGAGATTAAAGGGCTTCAACATGCTCACTGTTAACAGGAAGTAAAGAAAATACATTTCTTCATCAAATCATTTTCACAAAGTCTCGTATATTTCATCAAAAATGGCCATTAGTGTTATTTCAAAGACGTGCCTGTGGTTTCTGCTAACTACTTATTACACAACCATCATTTTATAATATAAACCAATGACTTGGTGATAAAGTACACCAGTTGGAAACATAAACAGATGCATTATGGATAACTTAAGTACTGCTTTCTCTTCTACAAATTCATTCTATGTCACTTAAAAGGAAAAATCAAAGGAACCTTCTGTTTAATAATATTTAGATGTTCAGGATATGCCTAAACTTAGCAAATTAAAGCAGTTCCAATATTTGATGCTGCAGAATACTGAATTCCAGGTTCAAAAATTAAATGAGATGGAAAATGCTTATGATCCCTTGATAAGCATAGCTAGGAATGAATTGGCATATGGAGGAGAAAGAAAAGCCAAAAACAGCAACAGTTGTGCTGTGCAGGGCTTTTGTAATGACTTTGTGGCCCTATTTCCCAGATTATGTTTCCAGTTTTTGAAAACCAGACAGGCAAAGAAATACATGAAAACCATTTTGAAAAATCAAGTTCTTCTGCAGAAATATCTACGTGTTTTTATAACTATCCCATGGTAATGCAGACACAATCCTAAAATGCATACACAAGCCTGTAACCTCACCTGCAGGATAATGTCCCTGCTTCTAGCAGTGCCTTCAAGGAAAGTAACACTCCAGCTGTGCAGCAGAGTTTGCCTGTTTGCTGGTATGGACAATCTTGTATTCAGGTTACTTTAAAAAGAGTTCAGGGCTTTACTACTGAGTACTTGACAATAAACCTCCAAAAATTTGACATCCTTCATCTTGTAGCAAGGGATGAGTTGATTGAACTGCTCTCAGAAGAGAATTTCAACACACCATCTCATTTTTTAAAAGAAAAAACCCTAGAAACCAGAAGAGCAATTTCCATTTCTCTGGACAGTCTCCATTAGCTGTCTTACAAATTGTCCCTCTAAATGTAGCCCCAATAACAGCACCCTTCTCATGAGTCATTTCCCAATGAAGGAAAGGCTTCCTTTAGAACACTTTCAACATGGTCTCCTACAGCTTTGTTATGTCCAAGGTGATTCTTTACAGTCCTGATTGCTGGACTACAAGATGGAGGAAAAACTGGCTGGATTGTCCATTTCAAAGGGTAGTGGTCACTCGGTAGTACCCTATGCAGTGGCTGGTGAAAAGAGGAGCTCCTCAAGGGTCTATCTTGGGACGTGTTGGGAAGACTAGAGACACCAGGTATAAATTGGAACAAGAGGGATTCATCCTGCATATAAGGAAAAAAATTCACCCTCAGATAATTTAGACCTGCAGTAGGCTACCTAGAGAGGCTGTACAGTCTCCATCCTTTGAGGTTTTCAAGCCCAACTGCGTAAAGACCTGAGCAACATGGTCTGGCCCCGTAAGGGACTGAGCAGGAGGTTGGACCTCCTGACGTCCCTCCCAACCTCAGTTATTTTAGAGTTCTGCAAAGAGAAACAGTGGTGTCAACCAGAGTAATAAACAGTCGTAAACCCTTATTCCCTCTTCAACAAATAAGACCCAAAGTTTTGGTGCTGTACAACCATCTACAAGCTTCGGAGCTCTGGGCAACTCACAAGTCACCCAAACCCCATCAGGGGATCCTGGGCAAATCTGTTTTCCAGACACATCCATAATTCTTGCAATCCTTTCCAAGTGCTTGCAACTACTTAGTAATATTATTTGTGCCCTAACTGATCTAGATCCCTCTTTGGCCAGACATTGAGAAAGTGGAACCCGCTATGTTTGGCTAAGACATGCAGTGCTGCATCAAGAGCTGCAAAGCACCTCATGGATCTTGGTACCAGCCTTATACACAGGTTGGGAAACTGAAATGGAAAAAAAAAATCCTAGAAGTTATCCAGGCCTCAAGCAAACAAGAAATTAAATTAACCAGCAAAGTTTATAAGGGTCATTGTTAGAGGGAGAGAGGAACTGCTAAACTAAGGACTCACACATCTTTGAACCAACAGTAAAATAAGCAATACTTCATAGGTTTCTGAGATGTTCCAAAGTTGCACAATAGTTAACCCAAGCACAAGTGAACAAGAATCTTTCCACTAATCTGATGGTCACAGTTTACTAAATTTCTACTTTTTATTTCTTTCCTTTAATCTGTTAGGATTTTAAAGTTATAAACAGTTTAACTTGTCTGTGTGTGATGCTCTGCACAATGATCTAGGGCCACTTTGTATGAACACAACACCAAGACAAGTCCTAAATTAATTTTGCATGGAATTCTGATATTTTTTCATCATTTTTTACAGAAACAAACAAACAAACAAAAACCCAATGGAATTAAAAACACCTGTAAATTTTGCTACTGCTTTTTCTGTGTCAGGTTTTTTGGAAGGCCTTTTCTTTTGAGAAAGCTAAAAGGTCATTATGTTTTGTTCAGAATATTTGGAGCAGCAGATAAATAAACAATAATTGCAAAACTGGCATAGCCAATCGACTTTCAACCTCACTTAGTTGCTGTATTTCTTATACTGCATCCTGGTTGAAAGCACTGCAGGAAAAATATCAAGAGTGAGGACTGCAGTTGTTGCCAGTTCTGCCCCACCTCCCTTTCTTCAATACCTTAACCCAAAAGAGCAAGTTAAAAATGCAGAGTGCTAACTAACCGTAAAACAGTCATGAGGCAGTTTCTTGCACTATGTTTCTGGACCCATTGCTGCAAAGGAAACTATCTGACTCCATGCAATGTGGTGAAGCAGTAAGGAGAGGAGGGATGCTTCAGGGCAATATTTGGTACAAACACTGAAAGAACAAGAGAGTGTGTATCAGTATAATACACCTGGCTAATTTTTAAATCAGAGAGGGAAGAAAGAGAAAAAATGACTAAATTTAAGTTCCTAACAGTAATTGTTAATGAAGAGTGACAAGAGCCTATGTAATAAGGTAATTTTATATTAAGAACAAACAGTGCCCTCTGTGGTTTAACAGCAAATGTGGTGTTGGTTTCTTCTGCATTGTATTTTTAAACAGAGAAGCTAAGAGCACCCAAAATTACCCTATTTAGTATAATCACTTAGCTCGATGAAAATCCTCGGTCATTTTAGCATGCTTGCCTCAGGAATGCAGATTACAAGTAGCAAACAGAAAGTAATCCACAAATAGCTTTAGAATCCTGTTTGAAAAGTTGGCCTGTGAGCTATGTAGGTCTAAAAGCCAAGTGAGTACATTATGATCCAAAAAAGTGAATGATTTTTTTAAATGATTTATGTAAACTAGGAAAGAAAAACTCAATTTAAAACAAACTCAAGCGTGTATTGTTGATACGATCACATTTTAGAATACACTAAGTGTTCCAAATGGCTCTCAGATCAATTTTGGGAAGTAAACAAAGCTCAACTTTCAATGAGATTTAGGTTTTAAAACACAAGAAATTAGGTATAGGTTAATTCAAACATTCATTAAATCCAGACTGCCATGAGTTATATTCCATGGTCTAAAGTGATGACTAACACAGATAACAGTCATGCTTATGCAATCTGTTACAGATAATATGTTAAGTAAAATAGTTTGCACAAACTCTAAAATAAAGGATCTTTCCAGTTAACAAAAGAGCCAAAATTAAAACATAATTTAAAACATGCATTTTGTTCTATATTTGAAATCAGAGAGTGTGTCCACATTTTATACACACACATAGACGTGCACGCCCGCGCGCGCGCACACACATATTATTTTAATAGATGCCAGATGGGAAATGTAATTGACATCCAGTTTACTTTTGGCGATGTGAATGCGGTGGCCTTGCCGTCATGCTCGCGTGGTACAGAGCAGCCTGCAGTGGCTGCTGCGGAGCACAGCCCCTGCCGGGGCCGGTAGCACCATGGCCCCAGGACCGGGGGTGACACACTGTCATGAAGGAGCAGTGTTGGCTGGGACAAGTCCTGGGGGCACCTGTGGACCTCAGGAGGAGGAAGCAGCCGAAATCCACTCCCGTCCCCCGTGAGCAGACACTTCTGCAGGTGGGAGAATGACACAACGCAGGGAACTGCACTCAGAGGTGGATCTCAGCCTCCCCTTTCAGAAGGGAGCCTTTGGGGAATTGAAAGGTTGCTGTCTATTTCCCGCCCCATTTGCCTCTCCCCTGCTCCAGCTGACCTTTGCATCCTTCGTCCATGGTTTGGTCAATGGGAGTGGGGGACACCTCTGCAGATCAAGGGCAAGGGTGACGGTGCACAGCTGGGCCCCAGAGTGGGGTTCCAAACCATGCCAGTGTCCCCTGCTGCGTAAGGCGCTATGATTTTTGCCACTTGAGCATCTGGAAAAGTCTGCCCTAATGGTAATTTATAGTAACTGGTATTTACACTCATACAAGCTCCAAGCCGTGCACCAAGACTGCCCTGGACACTCTGACAATCTGGAAGATGCTGGCTGGCACCCGAAGACCTTATAGTTCAAGCACAGGTGAGAGCAGGTGGAGGAGGAAGCCCCTTGGGAACATGGCATCTCACCACGTTTAGCCCCCATCTGCTCGTAGAGGCTTTCTAAAATTTTAAAATGCAATGCCTTACCTGCCTTTGGGAGAGATTCAGGGAAAACCATAACTCTCTGCAGTACTTTTTCTGTGATTAGTGATCTGAAGCATCAGTGTGTTCTCACAGGCACCAGGATGAAACCTGCTGAAGCAGCTGGAGGAATAGCAAAACAGGTTTACAGTTCAATAAAGCTATTACCATACTTTGTTCATGGCTGTTTGTAAAAGACTCTGAAGATGTAAAGAGTAATATAAGTGCTGAGTGATATTATTAGTGTTTCAAAAGCTACTTTGGCTTTTAGGTTTGATACATTGACAGCATGCAAAAACCTATCTCCCAATACTCTGTCCTATAGCTGGAAAGCCATCAGTGGACAGAGACTGAAAAATGAACTCACAATTATCTATCAAAACACTTATATTAATTTAGAATACTCATATATGTAAAGTATTATAGTGTAAAGTGTTATTAGAGTTAGCTGGATGTCTGAGACGGATCTGGGAAGATGAAGAAATTAAATATTTATTTTACTACCCTGGGTGTCACGTTTGTTATGATATCTGGGTGTAGAGTGCTTTTCTGGCTAGGCCTTTCTATAAACTCAGCATCGCAAGGCACAGCACAGCCCTGTCTAAATAATCTCCAAAGGCAGTTTCACTTTGCTGATTATTGTTGATATAGGTGCACACATATGGAACCTCCCACTGTATTGTCCAAGCACCTCTTTATCCCCTGCCATGAACTTTGGCACCTTGATCTTGTGGCACCTAGGAGCATTTCCCTGTTCCTAAGAAGTGGTTGTTTTGCCTGAAAAGCCCAGGGAAAACATTTCTAAGTTACTATTCTGAACTTGTAGTTTTGTAACAAGGAGCTGGTTCTGCAGTCAGGTCTTTTCAGCGTTCCCCTTTCGTCAACACGCAACTGATTTCAGTGGAAAGTCTGGGGGTTGTGACTAAATTAACAATTACAGAAAAGGGGAATTTTAGTCATAAAAGAAAGCATTAGAAAAAGAGTTTAGGCAATTAGACACTTTTTCAAAACAAAAAAAAATAGGTATAAAAAATCCACCTTGAGCTGTTGTAACAGGGTCTCAAGGGAGCTGTGGGCAAATTGTTTCCTGTCTCCACTTTCATCCATGGCTGCAATCTTGGCAAGACCTCATCTCCTGGGGTGCCAGAATGACTCCCAGGGTACACTGTTGTATCCTCACTGTGAATAGGATCCACTGATAATATCTGTGAAAGATACAGGGGAGGAAAACAACTCTTAATAGCAGAAAACCAAAAGATTCTTAAATTATTGTTCCATGTTTGTACAGTGATCGAAGTAAAAAACAGAAAAGTCACAAAACAGCTAAGATACAGAAATACATAATCAACATATTTAGAATAGCTTGGATAATAATTTGGATACTATATCACAGACGGAAGGAGACATAAGTAACAAATCTATTATTTATGGGATTAGATTATCGTCTTGTTGAATGCTCAGGCATCCTAGTGAAAAGCCATCCTGTAGGCCAGCTGGGAGTATAAAGGCACCTTGATTCTTAAAGAAAGCCTTAGATGTCTATTTTTCTCATATCTAAATATGTGTCTCTACCAGTTTATTTTCAGTTTTCTCATGAGCCGCTGTCACAGTTTAACCCCAGCTGGTAACTACGCCTCACACAGCCGCTGGCTCATTCCCCCCTGGTAGGAGAAGGGTAAAAGTGAGAAAACTCGTGAGTTGAGATAAAGACAGTTTAATAGGTAAAGCAAAAGCCATGTATGCAAACCAAGCAAAACAAGGAATTCATTCACCACTTCCCGTCAGCAGGCAGGTGCTCAGCCATCTCCAGGAAAGCAGGGCTCCATCATGCATAACAGTTACTTGGGAAGACAAATGCCATCGCTCCCAATGTCCTTCCCCTTCCTCCTTCCCCCAGCTTTATATGCTGAGCGTGACATCATATGGTATGGGGTATCCCTTTGGTCAGTTGGGGTCATCTGTCCCAGCTGTGCCCCCTTCCAGCTTCTTGTGTACCCTCAGTCTCCTCACTGGTGGGGTGGGTGAAGAGCAGAAAAGACCTTGACTCTGTGTAAGCGCTGCTCAGCCATAACCAAAACATCCCTGTATTATCAACACTGTTTTCAGCACGAATCCACAACATAGCCCCACACTAGCTACTATGAAAAAAATTAACTGTATCCCAGTCAAAACCAGCACAGCCATGTATCCAAAGTGTTGCAGCTAGCATGGATGGTTTCCCATGGACACAAAGAACTGCATCAGGGTAAAATGAGATGCTCTTTGAAAGGCATTTAAAGAATGATGCAATCATCAGGCACAGTCAACATGGGTTCACAAAGAGAGAGTCCTGTTCAACTAATTTGATATCCTTCTATGTTAAGGTCACCTGCCTAGTGGATGAAGGGAAGGCAGTGGGTGTAGTTTTCTGGATTTCAGTAAGGCTTTTGATACTGTCCCTCACAGCATCCTTCTGCACAAATTGTCCAACTGTGGGATGAGCAGGTTCACAGTGTGCTGGGTTCTTCACTGTTCTTCACAGAAGAACTGGCTGAAGGGAGGAGCTCAAAGGGTTGTAACGAAAGGGGCTACATCTGGCTGGTGACTGGTCACCAGCGGTGTTCCTCAGGGCTCAATTCTAGCGCCAGTTCTGTTTAATATATTTATCAACAATCTGGATGCAGGAGTTGAATGCATCGTTAGCAAATTTGTTGGTGATACCAAACTGGGAGGTGCTGTTGATTCTCTTAAAGGGACAAGAGGCCTTGCAGAGGGATCTAGATCAATTGGAGCATTAGGCAATGTTTAATAAGATGAAATTTAACAAGTCCAAATGCCAGATCATGCACCTGGGATGGAGCAACACCATGCCCAAGTATAAACTGGGAGAGGAGTGGCTGGAGAGCAGCCCTGCAGAAAGGGATCTGGGGGTGCTGGCTGACAGCAGGCTCAGTACGAGCAGTGTGCCCTGGCAGCCAAGAGGGCAAACCGCATCCTGGGGTGCATCAAACACAGTATAAACATCCAGTCAAAAGTGGGGATTATCCTGCTGTGTTCAGCACTGGTGCGGCCTCCCCTTGAGTGCTGCGTGCAGTTCTGAGCCTCACAATTTAAGAAGGATGTGAAGGTACTTGAATGGGCCCAGAGGAGGGCAACAAAGCTGGTGAAAGGGCTGGAAGGAATGTCCTGTGAGGAGCGGCTGAGGACTGAGGACTTTGGGCTTGTCTAGTTTGGAGAAAAGGAGGCTGAGGGGCAACCTCATTGCTCTCTACAGCTTCCTGAGGGGGGGAAGTGGAGAGGGAGATGCTCATCTCTTCTCCCTGGGATCCAGTGCCAGGACACATTGGAACAGTCTGGGCAAGGGAGGAATAGCAACATGTGGGAAGCACGGGTCCATTCGAAGCTTCACAGCATACTCTGGTGGTCACTGACACTCAGCGTAACCTCAGTTGACCCAAAACCTTTCATCCGGTCTCCAGCTCAGAACATATATATTCTCCTCATCTCTCCAGATTCCTTAGCTTTTCATATTTTTCCCAGTTCCTTCCCTATCAGTCCAAGTCTCCAACACATCATTATAAACTCAGCTATTCATCCAGTAGATTAATATATTTATTACACCAGTGAGGTTTGTTATGTGCTTCTGCTTTGATCTTCTCTACAAAAATAACACATAAAATTTTTCTACAGTTATTTGAATGAGATCGCATCTTTTTTTAAAAATTCTGATTTTAAAATGTCCATTGAAGAAAATGTGCCGCATTCACGTAATATAGCTCAAACGGTTAACGCCACTCTGAAAATATTTGAGCCTTATTTCTACTCCAAAACTGTCAAGCTGCAGCTCATAGTCTTTAAGCTGTGTCACGTTTGTTTTGTCCCTTACCATACCACAGCTCTACCTCTTAGCACTGGTTAACTGGACCCTTCATGCAACATAACCACCAATTCTAAGTAGCGTGAGTACCTTAAGGCTTTACCTTAAATTCTAACTTCTCTTTTCATTAAAATAATCAGTTTGAACCCCACAAGTCTTTCACCAGAGGATCTAATCTTTCACGCCTTCTGATCTCTCTGTACCTACCTATGATACCCTCTTTGTACACGGAGGGTCTGAATAGCTTATTTAGGAGGTTACCTTGCCTGACAGCATCATTTGGAGAATTACTTCTGACAAGAGAGAGCTACCCGGCTCATTTTCCATTCTCCCAGAAGTGTGACATTACCTTTACCAGTGTGCTTGATTCAGAAAACCTGTCTTTTTTAGTAGCCACCAGTCTTTGTTATTTACCCCTCCCCAGTCTCCATATTGGTTGCAAACCTTCTCTGCAATGATTTCCTTTCAGGTCTTCAGCTAGAAAAACTGAAGAAGACAGGACCCAGAACTACAAGATGCAACTAAAGATAGACATATTCAGCAGTGGTGATTCATTTATTATGATATTACAGCATCTAACCCAGCTAGTACAGTCCAGGGAGTAAATCACATTGCTCTTGATTAAAATGTTATACAGTACTAAATCAAACATTTTACAAGACTTGCTTTTCAACCAACTTGTAAGTATATTTAAAAGAAGAAAAAACCCAACCAAAAAACCCACCCACAAGTTAGTTTCAGAGATTTTCCCTGAAAACTATGATTTTGGGATTAATTATATTAACTTCCTCCATTCTTTATTAATTGAGACTTTCATCAACAATTTTGGGGCTTTTTACATAATCAGTGTAAAGGTAAAAGGCTTAAAATTACCTGGGGTGCAATTTTATCTCTTTTAATATGGTATGACTTTAATTTTTGCTCTGTCCTCTAAAACTTTGTACTGTTCCAAGACTTACAGAAAAGTGCTATTAATCATCCAAAGAGCTCTTCGGCAAGCTCTTAAAAAACTCTCATGCAAATTATCTAGACCTCTTGATTTTAAAATTTCTAGCTTCAGTAGCTGCTGTTTAACATCCTCTAAGAAACTGTTGGACTGGAAAGTGTTTTAGGATCACCATGTAATATGACTAATTCACGCGGCTTTTCCCCACATACATAACAGAAGTATTTGCTTAACACTTCTGTTATTCCTCCATTATAATTGATGCTTCTTCCATTACACCTCTTAATGGCCAATATTCTTTTTGTTCATAAGCTTCCAAACCTGTTTCTCATTGTCTTTGGCTGTTATGGGCATCAATTTGTTCCTGTGATTTTTTTTATTTCTATTATCAGCCCTGTGGACATCTTATTTCATATTTAAAATCAAGCCTGTTCTTTAGTATACTACAGAATATGTGTTTTAGAGTTTATTCTATCTCCTCATAGTAATCTGGTTATAACCTACTTATGGTCTAATTATGGCATGTAGTTCTGTGACTATTTATTTTCTTTCCACTAAGATTAAATCTGAAATACTCTTCAGTTCTGTTAAGCTGTTTAAAATTCAGTACTTCTTGAAAAGTCTACAGTATTTTAACATTGACAGAATGGGACACCCAGCATGTCATTCAAATTGAAACTTCCAGCATTTTGTGAGGTTTTTTTGTTCCAGCGCACAGGATAGGGAGGCTTTTTAAAAACCCACTACTGTGATTTTGTGATTTCTGTTGAAAGCTAATTAGAAGCATCTCCTGTTTTCCCACAGAAACGCATTCAGTGTCATTTTCATGACCTCATGTGAACCACACGAGGAACATGGGACTGCAAAAGACTTACCCAGACCCTTTCCCATGCGCAGTCACATCACATAAAACCTTGTAGGGTCAGATTTTAGTTTTTGTCACTATCAGACATTTCCTTACAACACTCGAATGGTTTGAATGGATTTTTTCTATGTCGGCTCCAGGCTCCAGCAGCCACTTCTAAGAGATGAGCATCAGAGCTGGATGCCATATCCCCACCAAAGCCACTCTTCTACACAGGAGTGTACAATGACAAGCAACACACACAAACTCTTTTCTCAAAGTTTCAGCAGACACTAAGGATACCACCACCGCCCATCCATTCCTTCTCCACTGTGCAGGAGTGCTGAGCCCAGCCCGAAGCAGCGGTGTAAGCTTGGAGCTCCCATCTGCTGGGACAATTTTCTATCTGATGCTGGTAGCTAGGTGAAGGACATTTCGTGCTGTACAGGCGCAGGCGTGCATGCTCCAGGGAAACCCGCCAGCTGCTGGGACCAAAGCAGTCATGCCATCATCCTCTGCTCTCCCCCCTGTTTTCTCCCAGCACCACGTTCTCCAACCATAACTCCCCAAAAACAGAGTGCAAACTGTACGGGGGAGGGAGGAGCAGGGGAGGAAAAGAGGGGAAGGGAGAGGATGTCCAGTGACTCAGAGAAAGATAACAGCCCATTTTACATAGCCTGCCATTCCCTTTCCCCTCTTGACTCTTCCTAAATAGGTTACGTTCAGGGACTTTTGCATTCCAGGCATGTGAGTCCTATGGGCAGCATCCAGTGACGGCAGTACAGCCAGATTTATTACCAGGTTCAGAACACTGGTGTATAGACAATTAAATACTATTTTTCCTCACATCCCTTTGTGCCTCGGTTAATTTTAGCTCTATATCTTGATTGGATGGAAAATGAGCACCCAGTTGTTCCCAATTCTACATTGGTTATAAGGCGAATCTAGTAATCCTGTTCCTTACAAGGCTGGAAGGAGGCTCCCTCTCCTCAGGCTGAAGGCAGTATCCACTCCTGGTGCCAGCTCTATCTCCAACCAGCACCCCTCTTTGTGCCCAGCTCCCCATCCATTCCCAGACCTCTGCCTGTGCTTTACCCTGCCACATGCCCTGCTTGTGAGCTGGATGAGGAAGTCCATGGGAAAAAAGGCTCATTAAAATCACCTTATAATCTTTATATGCATGCGTATAAAATAAAAAGGTTGTTGGGACCTTGAGCAAAGAGGTCTGCTTTATTTCTAACATGCCCGTTCGCCCATCTCACACAAAAATGACTGAGAGACGCTTGATGCAGCCCCAAAACACCAAGCTGGTATGGCTCTGGCTTGGCTTCTTTGCTTGTGGGTCCAGTCATTGTTTGAATGACTCTTAAACTTTTAAAAACATGACAAATAATGGGAAATAGACATTTTCAGTTTGTCATGGGCAATCTAAGGGGATAAACTAAAGGCCATGTTCTACCTAGGTGAAACTTTTCCCACTGAATTTCAAAGGCCTTCTGATGTTCTTCCCAAAACTGCGCTGAGAAAAGAATTTTTAATGACCACCAACATCAGGAAACATTAATAGTCAGGGTCCCATACAGATGTCCATATTGCATATTCATACTGACACACAGCACACTCTGTTATTCTTCATCTATACTTCCAGGCACAAACAAGAGGGCTTAATAAGAAATGCTCCTTCACTTAATCACAGTGCCTTAAGGGTTCCTGTCGGGAAACATAGCTACCAATACCATGAAGTAATTTTAAAGGGATAAATAAATAAATAAGTGCATAGCCCAGGGATGATTTTCACTTTGGCTCCAATTTTAATCAGGATAATAACACCCAAGAGCAGCATGGCAGTGCTTTTCCTTTCATTTTGTGCCACGTTCAAGTGATGTTGTTTCACAGCTTTAATAGTCCTGTCAGCATTCATCAGCAAATCAAGACAGCCTCCAGAATACCACCATAAAAACACAGTGGATTTTTAATTAGAACAGGGCAGCCCTTAGCACACCAAATACATGTTAAATTGATATTTCTCACTACAAGCTCAAGATTACCCAGTTTCAGCTGTTTCCAAATGAAGCAAATCAAGCTTAATGTGGGCTCAGCTGAACAAATGTATTTTCTTAGGTTTATGGCAGCTTTTAACATTTAATACCGTGTCATTTTTTTCCCTTTTTTTAAGGTGATGTTATGGTAGGAAAATGTTACATTTGCCTATGTGAGATTTACAGATGACCTTTTTACTGGACAAAAGTTCTGTGGGACATGGGACAGAATATAAATCCCAGACTCTGCTCTATCAAAAGCTGATAAATAAGAAAGGAAGATTAAAAGTGTAGTTTAATGAGCCAGTATGTTTTCCATTACAGATGTAATTATTTGCCAGAAATTGTCCTTTCCACATTCATTTTGTTTTGAAAAACAATGACTCCTTCATAAAACCGTCTAGTAGGTTTTCTGGATGCACCATTTTTTAGGAGATCAGTGGTTTGTGGTCTTGTTGATGTGGATCAGAAGAAGTCAAAGTCATTTGTTGCTTTTCCTGAAATCTTAAGTACCTCAAGCTGCTGGATCATTTCTTATTAGTATCTGGGAGTTATTAAAGTGTGCTTAGGATTCCCATCCGGTCCCATTTTACAGTAACAAAAACCACAGGAAAAATATGATTTTTGTTACTTCTGTGTTAATTTCCTATAAAATATGCAGAACATATTCCCCTGACAGTTTTCTATTTAGCAAGTCAGTACTCAGAAGGTGTGACCTCAGGAAAAAGAAACACAAAGATTAGCTCAAATCAGTGGAAGAGGGGAAGTTATTTTGGTTAGTACCCACCTCATCCTGATCTACATTGCTACTGCAGCAGTGAGTTGGACTCCCTGAAATCAAAAAACATGCACTTCATTTGTCCCTTGCCCTAAAGAGAAAGAGGAAGGATTGGTGGGGACTGCAGCCGGTCCCCAGGGGAAAGCAGCTTCAGGCACTTCTAATGCAGCAGTCTCACCTCCCACGCACGGGCTCACCCGAAGCGGCATAAGGAAATTAAGAGTCAGGTACATGGCTCCCCTGCCCGTTTTAACAGAGACTCACTAGAGAAGTTTTGCTGGTGGACACAGCTGTATTTCCCATAATAATTCATAATCATGATATGTGTTAACCCACTTACAGAGATGCTTATTGCTGGAATACATGCTTTAGCCTAGCAAGAGGCAAAAGCACAACAACAGGAAGGAAAAAGCATAGTTTGACACCTAACTTGGTTGAGGATTGGCTTCTGGTGTACATCTAGGTGCCACACTCTTTCATCCATTTTGAGCTTGACCTGAGGGTCTACAGATCTCAAAAATATTATAAGGGAGTTGAGTCCCTCAGAAAGGGACTGACAGTAGCCAATGTGCTGAGCAGGAAGACTACTACACTGCCCAGTGTAAAACTGGTGACAATGCAGAGGCAATGCTGTTCTCAAAGCCTTGCTCCTGTGGTGGCTGGGAACGTGAGAGCTGAAGACATCAGGGGATGCACCATCACTTGACTTACAGCAACCTCTTCACACCTGTGCACCCTGCCTTGCTGAAGAGGTCTGGAGGACAGCAGGGAGTTGTACCAAGGTCATCCATGCAAACCACATGTGCTGCTGCACCAGAGCTTCCTCCCCCTCTGTGTGAAGCAGCTTTTGCAGGGAAAAGCCATTATTAAGGACTCTCTAGTGCCAATCCTCCTAGCAGAAAATTGCTTTGTATATATTTCTCCTTGGTCTCAGAAAGCCTGTAGGACTTGCAAGATGTTCAACCAGCTTATCCCATACGTGGAATGAGGCATGCTGGCAGGATGATGGGATTAAAATCTCCCTCTGAGCTTATCTCACGTCTTGTTGTTGTTTTTGGGTTTAGTCCTAAAGGGTGGTTTTTTTCTTAAATAAACATCTATATCACAGTAAGACAATTCATCTCATTTTTCTCAGTGCTCAACCCAAAAGAGCCAGAAAGAGAAATACCTTTAAGTCAATCATCAAAGCTAAATTAAACAAGCACAAAGCTTCACTTAACTTTTAAATGGCAATGAAGCTTTGAAAAAGGGTTCTGTACCTGAAATTTCATGTGTAAATTATGACTTCACTTTCAAAATTTATCTTGGCCAAATTTCTGGAGTAAATCCATCAAATGCAATCTTCTGTGGGAAACTTACTTCCGAGAAACAATTTCCTACATTGAAAAGCAGAGAATAAGTAGAATGACAAATGCATCCCTTTGCATATGACGGTTTTAGAGAAAAACGCAGACATCGTGATAATGCAAAACTCAGAAGGACTGAGACAATGTCTGCATTTTACTATTTAGCATCTGTTTCAGCTCCATGCTAAGGCTTGGACCTAAAAGGTGCTGAGTATCCCCAGTTCAGCAAACACTGAAGGGTACAATTTACTTGAAGCCTACAAAGGGACCTTCAAAATTAATGGGAAATCGAACGGGATTGGAGCAAAGAAAGCACACTCCATCATAATATAAAGGAACAAAATTAAATCACACATAAAGTGACCTCAGCTGTGCTGGACTCCCCATTAGAGAAGGTGGAAGTCCATTTCCATCCACATGAATTTCCCTAGCCTCATTTAGCAAGCTGTTTCTTCACAAGACCTTACTTTTATCTGTTCATGACTTCCCTCGGGGTGAGATGTCAGCCTTCTGGGAAGCATCGTGCCATCAAGCTGGGGTTTTATGAGGAACATGACAGCACACAATGACAGAGTCATCCTCTTTCCAAAAGCAGATAACTTTAGTGGTTTCCAGATGGCACCTGAGATTTTGACCTTGACTCTTGGGACCTGTCTGACTTTATGGTCACAGAGGTGGAAATAATGGAAACTAGAGCTCAGGAAGAGAGGCAGACTGAACTCATATCCTGTTCAAGACACCTTATATATGTTACTTATGGGGGAAAAGACCATTTCAGGTATGAAAAAAAATGTGATGAAAATAAGGGGCTTGGTTCTTCTTGTGCTGGTATCCCCCTTTAACACATGACATTAGTAGTTGCATGTTCAGTGAAATCCTGCATTTTGTACATGAGGGAACATATGCCTCGATTTTCTTTCCACAGGAAAACCCTCAGGTTTGTTGCTGGGAGAATCAGCTGAGAGGGAAGAGATGTTGAGAACAAGGGATGTCCCAGAGGACTGGAGGAAGGCAAATGTTACCCCTATCTACAAGAAGGGCTCGAGAGAGGATCCAGGTAACTATAGGCCCATCAGTCTTACTTCAATCCCTGGGAAGGTTATGGAACGAATCCTCCTGGGAGCCATCACAAGTCAAATGAAGCACGTGATTAAGAAAAGCCATCATGGCTTCACTAAGGGCAGATCGTGCTTGACAAACCCGGTGGCCTTCTACGACACAGTGACTTGCCTGGTTGACATGGGGCGGGCAGTGGACATTGTCTACCTGGACTTCTCCAAGGCCTTTGATACAGTTCCCCACAGCCTCCTCCTGGAGAACTTAATGCTTTATGGCCTAGACAAGTGGTCTGTGCAGTGGGTGGGGAATTGGCTGACAGGCCGCACCCAAAGGGTGGTGGTAAATAGCTCATTTTCAAAGTGGCAACCTGTCACAAGTGGAGTCCCCCCGGGATCAATATTGGGCCCAATGTTATTCAACATCTTCATAAGAGATCTGGGTAACGGGATCAAGTGTAGCCTGATGAACTTTGCAGATGACATCAAATTGAGCAGGCAAGTAGACACTCCAGAAGGCAGAGCTGCTCTGCAGGGAGATCTGGATAGGCTGGAAGAGTGCACTAACCTTCAACAAGGACAAGTGTAAGGTCTTGCACCTGGGAAAACATAATCCAGGAGGACAGTGCAGACCAGGATGCACCTGGCTGGAGACCGGCTCTGTGGAAAGGGACCTGGGGGTCCTGGTGGACAGGAAGCTCAATATGAGTGAACAGTGAGCTGCTGCGGCCAAGAAGGCCAACAGGATGCTGGGTTGCATCAAAAAGGGCATCACCAGCAGAGATAGTCATTATCCCACTCTACTCAGTGCTTGTCAGGCCACACTGTACTGTGTACAATTCTGGTCCCCTCTATACAAAAGGGATGTGGAAAGGCTGGAAGGGGTCCAGAGAAGGGCCACCAAGATGATCAAAGGACTGGGAAGCCTGCCATATGAGGATAGGCTGGGAGAACTGGGTTTGTTCAGCCTTGAGAAAAGGAGGCTCAGAGGGGATCTCATCACCATGTACCAGTACTTAAGGGGCAGCTACAAAGAAGATGGAGACTCCCTTTTTACACGGAGTCACATGGAGAGGACAAGGGGGAATGGACACAAGTTGCTCTTGGGGAGATTCCGACTGTACACAAGAGGGAAATTTTTCACACTGAGGACAGTCAACCATTGGGATAATCATCCCAGGGAAGCGGTTGACTCGGCCACATGGGACACTTTCCAGAATCATCTGCACAGGGTGCTGGGCCATCTTGTCTAGACTGTGCTCTTCCCAGAAAGGTTGGACTAGATGATCCCTGAGGTCCCTTCCAACCTGGGATTCTGTGATTTTGTGAAAGCTCCCAGGTTCTCCATGCCCCTATGCTCAAATCACAGTGACTTTAGGTGAAAATGGGCCAGCACCTTCTCTTCTAACAGATTCATAAAGATTTCCCACTGAGAATGTCTCAGACCCTCTTACAAAGAGAAATAGTTAAGGAGAAACATGTGAGAAACAGTAATGAAAATCCATTAGTGAAAGAAAGGATTTGTTTTCAAAGGTCAAATAATTCAACTAAAGAAGTACTAGCTAGCAGAGAGGAGCTCACATAAACATTTCACAAGTGGGTAGCAGGGAACAAAGAACCAGAAAGGAGTAAACAAATTACTCCTCTCTGCCAAATAAATCATGCGAATTGTAAGCTTTCTGGGGAAGCTACTTTACATACTTTTTTTTCTCTACAAGTTGGTACAGTGTGCAGCAACATGGACCCCTGTATTCTTTAATGGGTTCTCTAAACACTGCAGGAATATAAACAGAAAATGTATGGAATAAGTCAATAATAAGGTAGATGCAGCCCTGGAAAGGGCCATGCATCCACGACTGCATCACTCATTGAGCTCTTGTGCCTTCCTGCACTGAGGATGCTGTGTCAGTTCCCAAAGCTGCAGATACTCAAAGGCTGCCCCAAGCCCCAGCTGCCTGTGTACTGTGGCATTTTATAATCTCATGCTCCATTTTCTTCCCATATGCCTCCACTTAGGGAACGAATTGGGAAACAGTCTCCAAAAAAAAAAAAAATAAAGGCCCAAGCAAAAATCACACAGTGATTTATAGGCAGGGATTTACTAAGCATATGCAGCATTTGTGTTACATTTGTAATTGGGTAGACACATCTCAACGCAGCTTCAAAGATGTGGCGAAGAGCAACTTGAGGCAGTGAGGAGGAAATGTTCCCACTGGATAGCCTAGATTTATTATTTTGTATGCATGCCCCCCAAAAAATTACACTGGGTAATCCATGTGTGCTTAACCTTTGGGCTCTCAACTAATTAATTAAAAGTTGCTCATAGTACATGCAGTGTTAGTGAGGTAATATTTCATCATGTTTCAAGTAGGAAAGGTTTTGGCACAGTGCAGCCTTTTCTTGGTCCAGATTGGAATAACAGGGGCTATATAAATGCAAATTACACAATTTGACAGCTGTGTAACATCAGCATGTTATGACTTAAAGAGCTAAATCCCAAGGCCCCTCACTGACCAGTGAAATCAGGCTCCCATTGAATTTTGCCGGTGCAGGAGCCTGCAGAAAACAGCCCTGGTGCAGAGCCCCCACTGTCATACTTTCTTGCCCTCCCCACCAGCAGCCCATCTCAATGACCTGCTCTGGTCACTCATGGGCTTTCTATGTGTGCTCCTCCTCCTTTACCCACTGCCAGTTATTCAGGAGTTTTTTCCTTCTCACACCCACCACACCTTCTTTCTTCACTGTTTCTGGCTTTAACTTAACTGTCCTTTGCTCTGCCTTCTTCCATTTCATGATCTTTCTTTCTAACCTTTCTTTATTTACTTCTTCTAAGTGCTTCTTCCCACTCTTGACAGAATAGCTTAATGCTATTTTAATTGTTTATTATAATTCTGCAGCTTTTTGAGCATCTATGGTCTCCCATTCCCATTGTCATTGTCCTTCCAGCCCATTGCATTTCTCCTTTCCCCCTATTTCTCTTTCACTGGCTCCCTCTTTGCCGCCTTGCCTGCCCTGCACTGCCCAGCCACCTTTCTCTTGCTCTGCTTTGCCACAGTGCCCGAGCAGTGCCGTGAGTCCCAGTGTGGGGCCATCTGGTAGGCTCCGGCATGTGCCCCACACACACAGAGAGCTCGTTGGATGGAAGAAGAGGGACTTCTTGGACAAAGGGGTCCAAATCAGCATCCAATCCCACAGCCAGGTGGCCTTTGCAGTGCAAGAGATTCAGGTCCCCCATAAAAACAGTGACTACACCACCTACTGATACTTCTACTCTGGGAAACAGAACAAAATCCAGTTGTTCCTGGTTACCTCATGCACTTCCCAAACACTCTTCACTAGCCTGGAACAGCAAACATTACTGATGGTGAAAGGACAAATCAAGATGACAGTATGCCTATAGAAAAGGAAGAAAAGCGCCTCTGCTCACAAGACCCCCGTCTCGGTAAGGATTCATCCATTGATTTATCATCAATTCCTGACCAATACCTTGCTCAAAGTAGGAATCAGCTTGGTTTGGCCTGGACTATCCAAAAATTGGTCATCTGCAGGTGACACATCACCACCACCTTGTTCTCCTCACCACAGCTTTTCCTGCTTTTCTGGTGTGCCTCTTGCCCTAGTGACCACCATACATACCCTGAAGGCTGCAGCAAACACCTAACCTTGCTCCTCTGCAACTCCTACAGCCAAGCCAAGCCAGGTCATCAGAGTTGTTTCTGTTGTTCTTGGCTCCTACCACATCTCAGAATCTGCTTATGAAAATTATTAAAATATTTATACTTGGTAACAACATGCAAATGAAGTATGACCTAGTCTGCCTTTTCTATCAGACATCAACAGATTGTCTCTAAACCTGTATCATTCAGAGACCCCTACCCTAGGATTTACACATATATAAACCCACTGGGAGAAACCCAAGGCTTGCCAGCTTTGGTGGAAACAGGCTTGAAGTGACACATGTAATTTTCACCTGCATTACAATAACGATCTAAAAGCTAGCAAGGGCCAGAACCTCAATGCAGTAGGCATTGCACAGACAGAATTAAACAGCAGTCCTTCCTCCAAGGGGCTCGCAGCCAATGGACCAGGTAAGAGACAGCAGAGAGTAGGAAACACTCAGGGAAATATAGAGGTGGTCAGCCTTGCTGACAACGGCCACAGCATCAGAGTAACCTGGTCATCGTGGGGTGTGGTTGTGTTTCACAGAAAGGACAGGACCAGGGATAGTCCAGACCTATATATACGGATATCTATGCTGCTCTCCTGGGTCTCCTCTGAGGACCAGACAGCCCTGGCTCATGTCTTTATCGAAACTTATGGCCCTTAGTGTGTGCCTGCTCTGGATGCACACTGCAATGCCCAACAGCAACACAGTTCTGACACAAAATAGTTTTCAAACCTTTGCTCTGTTGCATCCCTGTAAGGAGTTCTCCCAGCTCCATCCCATTCACTGAGGCATGTCCCAGGCCAGTGGTGCAGAGGGGGAGCAGGCAGGTTGTGGGGCATGTCCAAGAGGACATTTCACAGAGGACATTGCCTCACAAGTTCTGCTCCACCAGCATCTTCAGCCAAGGCTGTATCTTACAGCTTGGTTCATGACAAAAGTTTTGTCCTACATCCTGCTCAACATTACACACTGTGCACAGGAGGCGTTATGGAGAGGAGGAGGAGGAACGGTTCTTCACATGAAACACAGAACAGACAGGGTCACTCGGAATGTGGAAGGAATCAAGAATGGTGAAGTTCTGCCGAAAGCTAAGGAGCATCTGACTTGACCCCTGAAAACATCTCCAAGGATGCTTTCCAAAGTAAAAAAACTACGTAAATACTCTTTTTTTTTCCTAGAGTTTCCTAAGAAAGAAAACCCTGCTGACCTTGGTATCAGTGCACTGCTTCACACTATGGAGAAGTAATTTATAAAAGTTGATACACTTCCTCCTTTGTAGCAGACAGTGATTAACCCTGTTTACAGATGAGGAACATAAGTTAGGTGAGTTGCACAGAGCTAGAACTGCACACTGGTCTTCTGACTTCCAGGACTGTGACTTAAAACACAATCCTTCCTTTTTTTTTTCTACTAACATTGCAGGTCCCACCACACTCAAGACAGCACAGTGGTTATCATAATTTTACACTAATTTTGACTAATTTTCTGCATCGCTGCTCTGCATTTAATTACTTCAAAATGTATCTCTGAATCATTTAATATACTGTAACTGCTTTTCTGTGTTAGAATAGAAGCATCAAGCAGTCTGGCAAAGCTCAGCACTAAATAAATAGACCTTCAGGGAAAAATCTGAGGGAGATGGGGAGATATTTCTTTTCCCCAAAAAAGCTGTGGCTAGCCTTATCCATGTTTCCCAAGTCTGTTAGAAAGTTCCACAGAGTGGAACTGGAAAATAATTGCAAAAACCAATTTGATTGATGCAGCCTCCTTTTCAGCCTCAATAACATTCAATAGGAGATTTCTGGTTTTTTTAATGTGCTAATTATTTATACTTATTCAACCATGAAAAACAACAGGCTGATTAGAGAGGGCAGGGAAAGCAACAAATAGAAAAGAAAGAAGTTGCTGGCAACAAGCATTTAATTTACTAAAAGGCTCATTACAAAGCAAAGAAAATTGACAGGACAAACTTGGTGTCTCAACAGAAAATCAGCAAGAAACATCTCTGGTAATATTAGAATGCAGAATAACACAGCCAAGACACAGACTGACCTCTGCCCTTTCCAGGAGATACAGTTGGTTCGGAAGCATGGACCACTGGGGAGGATGAAACCACAGATCTCCAGAGTCACTGAAACTGTGGTGATTAATGAGGCCTGAAAATAAATATTTTATTCCTATTTTCTTAACAAGAAGTTCTGCATCTTTTCCTGTGGATTTTTTTAATTAAAAAAGTGAAAAAGTGACACAGAAAATGTTGAAATCTTTGATAAACACTTTTCCAAATTCAAGAAAACAAAATATTGAAAATCATATTGAAAAGTGGTGATATATAGATGTTATGTAGACTGTTGTGAAAACCTAGATGCTGGCAGCATTTTCTAATCTCTAGGACAGAATTAACTGGCAATTTACACATCAGCTGAAACATCTGGAGACAGTCATACTTTAAAGTAGTGGAGAAACTGCAGAAGATGAACATAAGGTAATCCAAACCCAGCAGTGGACATCTGGGTGCTGCTGGGCTTGGGCTGGCTTTGTGCAGGTATGTCTCAAGGCACAAGCTTGTTCTGGGAAGGAATCCTCTCCGGTGGGAGACCATCAGCGATCAGAAGGGTATCAAGGATGGGTTGAGTTGCCCTAGGGTGTCCCATGGGCATTGCAGGAAAAGCCCCTCAGGAAGTTCTCGAAAGCACTTGGAGGATGAGGACAGTCAAGATTTTTACCCTTGACAGCACTGCAGACCCTGTCCAGGAGAAAATTACATTCATGAACAAAGACTTTAATCTGGCACTGGCGTAGCAAAATCTAATGTGTGCAAGCCAAAAGGAGAAAATGGGAGATGGAAGTAAATCACACATTTTTAAGAGCAAGGATATCTCCATTCCTGGGTATACTGTCCCTTCTGAGGCTTTGCACTAGTTTCAGCAGGTGGGAACCCACCTTCTCTAATTTTAAGCCGGTGAGTTCATTGCTTGGTCCCAGCTGTCTGTCTGGGCTTGGACAGTGGAAGGAGGAGACCGTCTCCAGAAGGAAATTCATCTCACTGACATTAGATATGCATTTTAGGAGGGAACGAACCACCTTCTAGATACATTAGGTTAGACAACCAAGGCTAAATAAAGGCTAAATGAAGAAACCACCCAAAGACAGCCCTCTCATGGGCAGACCCATGCCTCCCCTTGCTGCTGGGATGTGAGGCCGTTCTCCAGACCGCCTGCTCCCACCCCTCTGATCACCATCCTCTCCCTGCCTCCCTCTTGGCCACTGTGCAGGGGACTGTGGCACCTCCCCGAGTTTCTCAGGGGAATAAAAAGTAAGGCATGCCCTACTCCCCAGGGGCACACAACAGGAAAAGTGAATTTAATGGCTGATTGTGTACAGGGGCACACAATGCCAATGGGAAGTAGAGACCAACCCATAGCAAGGACATATGATTTGCTAGGTTATGAAATAATTTGAAGTGCATTAGCACCAAGGACCACAGGACATGTACCTGCAAACATACAAGTTTGCAGACCAGATGCAATACCACACCATGCATGTGTACTTGTGCACACCTGAAAAGGTCACAGCAGGTGACAATCAACAGCTCTGCAGTCTAGAAGTACACTGAGTCACATTTTTCAGAAATAGTTTGAGTCCCATGTTCCCAGGGTTACTCCTGGGATGCAGTGTAGTTTATACAACAGCCCTTCTGCTGGACTGAGCCAAAACCTACAATCCAGTCCTTTTTTTCTAAATAACATTATTCAACCAGTTCCACCAAAACCCCACACCTTCTCTGGGGATTGCTTATATGGTACAGAATGGAAATTTTTTTATCACATATTGTATACAGAATATACTTTAATTACCTTTTGAAGTCCATGATTTTGGTAGAACATATCTCTAGTGGCATGAAAATCTGGATTTTATTATTATAAACTGAGGTGTGATTGAATCTGATTTGTAAATGAATTCATTTCTGAAAATATGAAGTCATACAAAATTGCCTACTATTAGTTCAATATTTTTATCTGGCACAATAAATAAATCCCAGTTCTCCTCAGTGAGGAACAGGGAGAAAAGTACTGCACTGTGAGAAACATTTTTGCAAAAATGATTCAGTAATTGTTACTAGCTGTACCTTCTTTGCTTTTACTTAATTTGCAGAGAAAAAAAAGACAAGAAACTCTAAAACATTCTTGAAGTTATGTTCTGCACATTTTTTAAGGTTTTATTTTAAGAGATAGTGTGAAAAATTGAAGATAAAATACTCTGCTTTATACTTATGTATGCTCAGTTTGTATGCTACGTTATTAGAATAAGGCTACAAACACAACTGTATGTCGATTGCTCCAAATTTAGGGGTTCAGAGAGGTTGCTTCCATCTACGTTATTATTTCCCAGTCCTCTTTGCAAGCAAAACTTGACCTTCTATTTTCTGCTCATTCCAAGCTGAAAATAATAGCCACTGACTTGCATTTTAAATGCCTTTCAGAAAAAATATTTTTCGTCCTGTTTTGTTATCAGATACCCAGAAAAGAAGGAAGCCCTGGCAGCAGGATTTGGAGACGATCACATTTGGGAGCTGAAGGAGTAAGATCTGGAAGGCAAATCCAAATTCAAAACAATTCCAGTTCAGGCCTTCCTGGCAAGGATGATGTTGCTGAAACCCACTCTCTTTTAAGTTAAAACAGGTCGGTATGGGTATCGCTACTGAGCAGGTGACTCAAGGTTTGCGACCTGCAAGGACATGTGCTTCTGGCAGGGATGCCCATCGGTGGTGTGGAGATGGGCGGGAGGTGAGCAGATGAGGTGACTGACGCTGCATGTTGGGAACAAGTGGTAGGTGCAATGTGGTCAATGCACCTCTACACACAGGCACAAATCCATGCACAGAAAGCCTTTGTGGCTGTGCAATAACTGACAGGGTACTGAGGGCAGTAACAGCTTTTCCTGGGACTTCCCTTTACGTTCCTCACCCGAATACCTGGGGCTGCCCCCAGCTGCCCCCCCTGGCTGCCCTGCTCCTGGGCTGGGGTGGTGGGACCAGCCCTGGCTGTGAGGTCCTGCCCTCCCATACCTGTGCCCTGACGGTAACTATGTATGCCCTGGAATGTTAATTGAATTTGAAATTGTGCTTTACCATTAGCTGAATGCTGAAAATTAAAACAGCATTAATTTTAAGGGGAAAATTATTTTCACAGAGCAAACTATTAACAGTAACCATACTCCTACTGCATATTCTGCTTTGCATCAAGGTATCTCATCAATGGGAGCATGTGCCACTGGGAACAGCAGTGAGATAAGAGATGTGTAATACAGCTCAGGAAATACATGTTTGCCCACAATTTTCCTAGTAGCTTAGAGGCAGGCATTTTGGGTGCATTTAAAACTGTTGGAGGTATTGTGGCAGGTTCTTTGGCTAGAGAGGCCAAAACAGCATGAAGGACCTGACTGTGACCCAGACTACTTTATGGATTGAATTAGCCCTGCCCCACTGCTTTCCTCAGTCCAACTGTTCTCCATGACGTTATGTTGAGAAAGCTTTGGTGAGGTGCATTTCCCAGTCTTGCTTTGTGGGCAGAAACCGTGGTTTGTGCTGACTCCCATGGAAAAACACAACTGCAAAGCAAGTAGACAGTTTGCAATTCATCTGATCTCACAGAGCTGCAAACCACGGTGTATCTGTGTCAGTATCAGTTCAATTAATAATGACTACAAGAAACTGCTAAGGATGCTTTAGAAGGTAATCAAAGCAAATAAAAAGTTATTTTTTCAATAATACTAGTTTAAGAAAACAAGAGACAACTGACTGCTCTGTTGTAATAAAATTATACTTACATGGCAGTTTCTGTAAAGTTTTATTTTCTTTTTCCATTAGATCTGAGAGGATCACAGAGAGTTTCCCCAATGAACTTAACTGACTGAATGATTTCACTTCTTCCTTCTTTGGATTGGATTAGGTTGCTGCCATCTGCTTAGTGTCCTGAGTACTTTTGAAGAAAAGTCTTTTCACTCATATAGTTATGTAATGGTACATAGTCTCTTGCCATCCTTGAATGTAATCACTGAAAAGACAGAGTTAAAAACAGGGAAAAAATGGTTATGATCACCTCCAAATGCTGCCTGTGCTCTGTCTTCTTCTAGGCCTGCCCTGCAGTAGGCTGTTAACTCCCTTTCAAACTCATTGTCCTTTCTACTTCTATACCTAAATACCAGAAGTATAACACAGACCATATAATTCCATTCACCTACTTCTGTATTGAGCCCCACATTATTTTTTTTTTTGCTTATACACATTTTCCAGAAAGTCTTGGTACAAAGTTTTCAGGAGATATAGAACGCAGTGTTTCCTTTGGTTGCTCGATTATTTTTCTAGTTTGACTTCAATATTTGTCTTATTTATCTGCTGTATCTGTTTGGTGCTAAATTGCATCCAGGGTTTTGCTCTGCCTTTGTTCCTGAGGTTAGAGTCCTTCACTAGTATGCATTTTCACTGAGTGAAAGATCATAGACACTCATTAAATAGTCACACAAGCATTTAAATCAAGCTTTTTACATCTTCACGTATTAATGACCCACCTCTACACTCTTGTATTCCAGTACAAGAGTGCAATGTTCCAGCCCTATAAATAATACGTAGAGCGGGGAAATCATCTCCCTATATTGACGTGATACACACCAACTTCTTTTTTCATAGTATTGCACTGAAAGCTTATCTTCAGCTGTGTGTCCACCATGACTCCTAAATCCTCACGTATTTTCAAGCAGCAGACAAACTAATGCTGTGTTATTTTACCTTGATACAGCATCTAGCATTCTGAAAGATACATAAGAACTTAAACATATAAAATGAAGAGAAGGCACCAGGGAATATGAGTTTGTGCCAATGTATGTAGAATCTCTTTGCACCCCTATCACCATAATTCTTGAGCACTAGCCAGTAGCACATTAAGCAATGGGATTGCTATCTGTTTTGGATGTTTCAGTTGCTTCTTCACCTGCATCCTGAGGGTGGAGAGCTGACTGTGCACTATGGGGTTTTCCTTTTGCTGGGATTGTCATTCAAATTTATTTTTCAGAATTGATTCATCTGCTCTACATGTACTCAGGGAGGACAAGGCTGGGCGACGCCTCTTACATATGGTGTGGAAAGCACTGGGGCTTGGGATGCTCAGTATTCCCGTAGGAGTCGGCTCCACAGTCTCCAACTGGCTGCCCAGAAATTTCTGGCTCTACTACAAGGCCAGAGCTTGTCTATAAAGCTGTCTGAAGACTACTGCTAGCTGGATGTTCACTGGATGTTAGCATCTGTTTAAGAGTATTGAGCAACATCATGCAACAGTGGGGTGAAAATGTCAAGTTACATTCATAGACACTTCCACGGGAGTGCAAAATGTTAAGTACTCCAATTGCAATGTGGGAAAAAGGTTAATATTGCTCTGGTTCCCATGCAAAATATCTTTAACAATCACCTGAAGTTCAGTGTTTTAACTTTGCATCCTCTGCAAAAAATGCACGTCTCTTTTAGCAAAGTAGCTGCAACCCTCCATGCTAAATCACACGAAGAATCCCAACTGCTGAGTCAAAAGTACTGCTCGCAACCACCTGTTCACTCAAAGTACTGTGAAACAGAATAAAGAACCTGGTAAAATTATTATAGATGAGAAAAAACACCTGGAGAAAAAAATAAAATAAAACAGAGATGAACTATAGATACTTCTCATTGCTTACTGGCTTCCAAGGAAAATTAGTGTGTTCACTACTGCAAGAGACATTGCTATTCCCATAAACTCACAGGTAGAGCTTTTCTAGCTGATGCATATAAATTGCACCCTACTATCATTAATCATCTTTCTTTCTCCATTAATGTCCATTTCTGTTGAGTATTCCAGTCTGTGGAAGTCCCAATGGACTAATATAGTACAGCCAATTTTCAAAGGCCCCAAGTCCCTTTTAAAAAAAACACTTTCCCTAGCTGAAGAGTAACACCAGAAACTTTTATTTTACCCCAGGTCTCACTCCATATGACACCTATAAACGATAAATCAAAGCACCAGCATCACTCTTTTAACCTCCACTACTACTCATTTCTGGCTAATTAAAAGGGTACTTTTAAACTTTCTTGGATAAATATGAAATGACGGCCCAAGAATACGATGGGCTGGCATAGGCTGTATTTGGTGTCATTGTAAAATGAAGTTCATAAGGTTAATCAAGTTGCCAACATTTTAGAAGTTGGGAAACTTTCTGTCCCAGATGGCTTAACAGGTGACTCCTATAAATTACACAGTACATTACGGCGGCATCCGCCAGTCTTGTTAGAGTAAGGAGTCAGTCAGCATTTCCATTATAAACCCCTATTTTCAGAGTTTATTAGATAGCCATAAAAACATTCTCCAACCTGAATCTTGGCACACAGTGGGTTTTCACCTTATGAACAAACTTTCTGTGTTACAGAAAGCAAGATAATGATCTGCAAGTCACATTTCAAATTAAATAAAAAATTTCAAAGTTGATTATAAACAAAACCTCTGAAATTTTTTAGAACTCCTCTTACCCTTCCTTCTTTGTTACCCAGGATATTAAGTTTAACAAAGTTTTGTTCCTTTATGGCCTATAATTTCTTGCTAACTGATCCTGAAGGCAGGTTATTGAATTTGCAACATGATAATTCCTTTCACAACAATGCACCAGGACATCATAAAGGGAATCTTACACCACCTTCTAACAGAAGGACACCTTGAGCTGTGGTGTAAAAAAAACCCAAAACCACACAACCAAAAAAACCCAAAAAAAACCACACACAAAAAAAAACCAACCCACAAACACTCCCAATCCAGAATAAATGCAAACACAGTCTTTATAAAAATCTGTAAGTTTGTCTGCAGCCTGATTCCCTGTTGTTAAGTGAAATAATTATAGTTAAACAATACCTGAACATTTAAGGTGGAAATTAAAGGGAAATTCTAAGCACCTCCACATTTCATGTATTTCTAATTCCCATCTACACATACTGACTTTTAAGTATTCACACAGCAGCCTTAACCCCAAATATCCCAGAAATAGCAGCTCAGGCACAGAAACAGGATTTTGAACAGACAGTGCTTTTTTCAATATGTAAAATATTAAAACAACTTCAGTAAGTATGTCTTTCTGAAACTTGAGGCAGGCAACACCCTTCAACATGAATTCTGTGCAATTTAAAGCATTCTCATTTGATGCTTCTTTGCTTAATGCAAGAAGCTCAATTTTTAGAGGTCGTTAGCTGAGACGTGTCCCCCCACACTTCAGACAGTGCTGTCTGCCTGTGTTGCAGAGATCGTCATGCTGGAGGTGAGCAAGAGGTAAATAAGGGGCCTCAGGGACCAGGGCCCCTATAGACCTTGGCTCTTACAGACCCATGCCAGCCACATGGTGCGTGCTGAGCACAGTGCTGTTACTGGTCCCATGGGAGAGCAGTGAGTATCAGGCAGCTTTCAGAAGTTCTTCTGGGTGGAGTGAACAGCTGTTGCCTGTTCACACACCCACCCCGCTCTCCCAGGTGAAGACAGAGTACAGCCTTGCCCCTTATATTTTCTGGGAGAGACAACTGCAGCAACCAGGATGGCAGGACTGTATATCCATGACACAGGGAGCCAGGCAAGCCAAGCATGCAGGATCAAGCTCTTTATTAAAAATTCCTCCAGAAGCCCTCAGTTTTGTCTTCCTCTGTCTTTTGACATGTGCTTCTCACTGTGCATGCTAGGAAAAACCATAGCTGCATCTTCCCATGATACATCTTGTACCACGCTATGTGACTAATACCTGAGGTTTCCACTTTTGCTCAGTCCTTCAAACACATATTTGCTCTGAACAAATAAAAGGTCTCAGCCTTTCTAAAGGACAGTTCACATGCAGTCAGGCTGGCTCAGGTGCAAGAGTTGGCAAGGTCAGGGCTATTTCCACACTGTCAGTCAGGCAGCACATATCTTATTTCTTCCTCTAACTGAACTGCAAAGTCAGATGAAGCCTATGGAGGGGCCCTTTGATTTATGCCTTGAGTTCACCTCACTCTCATGCAGGGAGGTGTGGAGATTCAGAGCTTTGCATGCACTTAGTACTGCTATAATTGCTTACAGAAGGAGCACAAGGCAGGTTGGTGGCTATTTGAGCTGGTCAGGCAGTTACAGGCAAGACCCCAGACTGTTCCACTCAACAGGATGCATTAATTTGTTATAAGATCAAATGAAACAGAATAACAAAATAATAAACTTGAAGTATGGGTGAGAAATGTTTTGTTGATAGCCTCTCTTGCCGGGCTTCCAGCCACAAAACAAGAGAAACTCCTTTAACTCACTCAGTACTTCATCAGCTCCCATCTTGCCCATGCTCAGCCACTCTTTTTACTGGGCTTTTGTTCCAAATCACAACATTATAAGCATCCAATTTACTGTATGTAAGTGTCCTTGGAAGAATGTAATGAAACTGGTTTCTGTTTACATTTTGGCTTCTTATCTGAGAAATCCCACATCAGTGATGCCTTCTTTTCGCTGCAGCCTTCCTCAAGCCTTTGCTTTACGTTGCCTCACACCTACTCATGTGCAGTACCCCACGCACAGACTGAATTTATCACTCTCCATAGCATTACAGGAGGGATAAGAAAGAAAAAGAGAGAATGCAGTACACAACCATTCACAGAGAGTGGACACATCCTCAGAATGGTTTTAATTCAGCTATGTTCCAGTAAAATCCCTATATTTCAGCCATGATCCAGTATAAGCAGATCACTATCTTCCTACAAGTGGTCTGGGAAAGGCACAATCAAGGTCAAGCATAACCAAGGAAATGTTTCACGTTCTTGCAAGCCCAGAAAGCTTCCCTCAGTTGGAAAGATCCACAGCTAAAAGAAACTCTTTCCCAAGTGATTTCCAAGCTTCTTTTTGCCTTTGATTTCTTCACATAAGCACAGAAACAGGAGATGCAAACTTTACAGTGAGAAGAGCTTTGACAATCTCAACAGGCAGAAGAATGTTTGCTTAATATCTTTCACATTTAGAGAGAACTATATTCCTCTTGGGATTACTCCTTTGCTTTGTTTTTATCTAAGGGATGTGAGAAGGGCAATTAAAAAGACATACTTGTCTGCAGCGACTCCCTAAACCCTAGCTACAAGATCTATACATGTCACCCCTTGATCCACACTATTTTTCATTGCTGCTTTTGTTGACACTATCTAGGTAGTGTTAAGTCCTCCAGCTCTACTGATTTCCTGTGGAAGACAAGATACTGGTTTAAACAGACTACATGAATGATGAAGTTTGGATTTCATGCTCTGCAGCTTTGCCGCACAAGCTTTTCTCTTTAAATCTTGTAGGGTTGTTGCATTAACTGTACCCCCATTCTTTCCAGCTACCAAATACTCCTGACTCCTAAATTTTCCCACCCATGTTTCCAGAGGAGGTGGGACAGCCTTATAACTGGCTTTTTGTTTTGAATTATTTTCCATCTTTTTACTACAGACATGGAAAAAGTAAAAGTCCTATTACAATTATGCACCTGTAAACACAGTGCATATGGGACAGAGTCCATTTAGCAGCCACCTCACAGTTCTCATAAGGGGTTTGGGACTTTGTGCCTGAAAACTGTAATGGAGTTGACAAAGATGTTGTGAAGGTTAAATTTTGCACTTTCAAAATCTTAAGGGTAGTGCACTGTTCCCTAAAGGTTCCAGAAAATAAATGGTGAATTTATTAAAGATAGGTTGTGGTTTTTGCACCCTAAGATACGTCGGTTAGCTTGGAAGGAAAATTTTGCCACAGGTGATTTTGGATCAGCAAGAGATTCATCCTCAGATCATTTCATCAGGTGTTGAGAGGCCATAAAGATTTCTGTACTTGATCAGACTTCCTTGTTTTGCAAAATTTAAGCTGTGTTGTGTTTTCTGATTAAAAGAAACACCACCTTTGCTCTTAAAACCTTCATAACCTAACAATGCATCAGCAAAAAGAAGTACCTGTAAAGAACTCTAACTACCAACAGCCAATCGCTGTTAAACACCTCATTTAGAATGAAATGTAAGACCAGAAATTCTCTCTTGTTTCTGAGATGTTTTCCACACAAGTTACTCCTTGTTAATTAATAAATAAATTACTAAATAAATTAATTAATAAAGCTCAAAACAGATTAACGGAAGAAATTTGCCAGATTGTGGACATTGGACTGGGATGTGATTCATCAGAAGTAACAAAACTCCAACCCAACTGCAGCATCCTCTGAAGAAAGGGAAAAAAAAAAAGAAAAAAAAAAAAAGAAAAAAGGAGGGCTTCCTGGTGAATTTTTTCCATTTTTAAGAAGCCCTACATCTGCAGGAGCTTAGTTGGGTACTTGATGGCAGTGCCTTATCTCACATGCTTATATATTTGCTCACAGTTGCCATCCACAACTGAAGAAATTCCTGTTTATGAACTAGAAATCCTTTTTTTGACAAGGAGAGGAACCAGACAGATATCTCCTTTTTCTAAATAGAACTGGTGATTTCTGTGGTCTCTTGAAGAGTAGGGTCTTATTTAAAATGCTGGAGTCACTGGAAAATAACATGGATGCTTTTGCGATGGAGGCCTTAAATACATACAGAGGCCTTTATCTGCCCATTCCTTTATGCAATGACTGTGTAGCAAACAGCAGTACTCCTGAGATACTTAAAGAAAGAAGGGTTGCCTAGATTTTTATTTTAACATATGTGAGTAATGCAGAACATAAAGTTCCTCCAAACTTTGGCCAGGTAGAGAACAAGTAAGGCAAGACATACAGAGCCTACGACCTACGAGTCATCTCTAGTAGTAGGTTCAGCTCCTGGCAAATGCAAATGGCTTAGTTTCACTCCACGGAAGAAAACACCAGTATGCCGTGTTATCGCCTGCTTGTCCCATGGTACATGAACCCACAGGGACACTCACCAAGACTCACCTGAGGCTCAGTGACTTGCCATGCCACTGCCACGTACAGCCCATCACTTGCCAGACATCCAGACTGGTACCCACAGACAGGCATTAGGGCATTGGCATATACTTTTGCTTCAACTCATCACTTAAGCCTGTGTTTTCTGCTTTATCTTCTTGTACGTTCAACTTTTATCTGGTTTGACAAAGCAACCCTCTTAAAAAGCTTTAAACTTTTAAATAATTCAAGTTTGTAATAACTAGCAGCAGTGATAACCTTGGGTTTTGGATACCTTTATCTCTGTGCACATATGTATAAATACACATATATATATGTTTGAGTGGATGTAACACATATTAATTCATACATATGCTGCGAGGAAAATATGTTAAATACCAAATAAACAGAGAGGAACATCTAACTCCTGTCACAAAGACAGACAAAGTTGAATAAAGCCAGTTAAAGGATAGGACAGAACCAAAGTAATTAAGCTAATGTCTTGCAAATATTTCCCTCATTACTCACTTGTTTACTGTGATTCTTAGCCTAGTTTTCCACAACTGTGCTTACCCTGTCTGTCCTATCTGTCCATCAGTTTACCCTAATTGCATTTGGCAGACAGTAGACATCTTAGAGGACATTCATACATATTTGCTGAAAATCAGAAATGTCTGATGGAAATGCAAGGAGAACTCAGCTGTTGTTCAATCTGTTTGGCAGCAGCTGGCCAGTCCACAGCCATGTGTTCTCTAGAAAATGAATATGTATGCAGCTCTGCATCATCATGCACAGTGTCTTGCCCAACATCAAAAAACCATGAGGGAGCTTTGAGTACTGTGGAAGGGGAATAGGACCAGAGGGAGGACAGCACTGACTGTGCCATTGCAGGGGAGGCTGGGAGCGTGCATAGTGCTCAGGAGGGAATAGAGGTTACTTCATTGAGCTAAGGAATACGAGATGCAGGACAACAAGCCTAAAGGAAATTGCTAATTCTGCTGTTCAGGGAGCTTCTATCTTAGCAGAAAAATACCAAATCCCTTCCCCCATATCAGGCTTCCTCCAACACTCAGACTTCTCATCCTCTCACCATGGAAGACCACAGCTTCCACACCTGCTTCCCCAGGAAAAATTTTGTTTGAGAACTGCCAGAAGTCTAGGATGCTGCTTGCACCAGGAGAGAGAGCACTTGGCAGCCTCTTGCTCGGCTCAGATATCTCAGACTGTGATATGTCTGGGTTACACCAGCTCCTGGGACTAAATCCTAAAAGTCACTCCCACACTTGAGTTCCTTCCACGGCAGTGGAGTGCATTGCCTCCAAGCCACTGGCCTGGCCCCTCCAAAATATTCCTTCTTTTAATTGGTCTTGGCTAAGGAATGAGTGCAACTAAATGCATTGATATTGAAACTTAATGCACAGCATCTTCCTTAATGTGTCAAATCTTTCTATGACTAAACTTAAACTCTCAGGGAGACAATGTAAAGCTACTCAGCATCCATAAATCCAGCCCTTGTAATGAAAATAATGTAGTAGAGAAAGACACTTAACCACATACAGAATAGCTGAAATTAATTCATGCTGTCTGCCCAACTACCTGCCAGAGAGGTTGTAATTCAGCTGACAGTGTTCTCAACAGATGTTGTCTGACTGTCAAAAAAATAAAATGTCTGGGTTCATTTCCAATATAGAAATGGAATGGAAATAAATATGAAATATTTTGCCATCTGTTACATTGCTGAGTCACTGGAGAATATCATCCCCAAATGTGCATACTTGTAGATTAATTGTTCTATAGCTGTCTGGCAGCTAGAATAAAAAAAAAAAGATTCTCTGAGGCACTGATTCCACCACGTTACAGAAGATATATGGAGACTGCTGCAAGGAGGAATATTAAAACCAAGCACTAGGAGAAGGCTACAAGAAACCCTTGAAGATATTGTGCAGTCTTAACACACATTAATAAGTAGATTTTTCAATGAACCTCCCGAGAGCCTGCAGATATTGCACCTTCCACTAAGTCACTTATTGCCTGGACCCAGCCCATGCTTGCAGGGAGCTCCATGTGCCGCACGGCAGGGTGGGCGCAGGTGTGGAGAAGGGAGAAGGAGGGATTTCTCCCCAAGGAGAAAGAGGGATTTCTTGGGGTGAGAGTTTTCATTTATGTGCTGTTTGAATGCAAGCCTCTAGTGGGAGTATGATATCTGCAGAAGCTATAGGTTATGCTAAGGTAATTCATCTACTTCAAGTGGCTGTGATGGTACTCAGAGGAGCACTGAGCCTCCTTATTTTGTGTCCTTTTGTTCCAGGGTGTTAGTCACACCTTGTCTCACCTGAACATATGTACCTGGCACTGTTTGAGGTGCCCTCAAGTGCCCAAGATCTCAAAACAGAGTTGGCAGATATGACTTACAATCAGAGGCCAAGCAGGATACTGCTGATCATGGCAACTAGCAGCAAGTACCTGTGTTTATGCAACTGAACCCTGCCTATAGTACCTCTCAGATCACAAATATATGATTTTATATTTCACAAATTACTTTATCAGCAGCACTAAATAACATAAAGCCCATTTTACTCATTTTTCTGTCTTCGAGGATGAACCATGGGCTTGGGCATAAAGCTGAATTCACAGATATGGCAGCTTTCTGGTGTCATAGAAAGGTCCCTTTCAGGGACCAATCCTGACTTTCTAGGGTGGAATTCACTCCCACTTATTCCTCTCCTACAGCACCACAAGAGCTAACGTGAGATCCCTCTGCACACAGCATGCTTACACATGGCATTAGAAGGGTGCTATCAGGGTACTACTGGGAGGATAGCTTCCCCTCCCCCCCGCCTTTTCACTTTATATACATTCTGATCCAAAAGATATGAAGACCAGCAACATGCTGTAAGAATCTCCTCCGCAAAGTCCAAAGAAATACCAGGATCAGCACCAGAGCCTGAGCCAAGCCAGCACGGACATTCAAACTCAGAAAGAGGATATGCAGCAAGATTTGAGGATAGTACTATTTGGTGGGTTTAAACTTAGCTTCTCACCCTCCTCTAAAGAGGGGATGAAAGACAAGAAAGCAGAGAAGCTGCTAAACAACCATGCCTTCTAGCCTTGCATAAAACCCAAGAAATTGACTTCATCGTCTACTGGAGGTGAAGAGGAACAGGTCACCTGGGCAGAAAAGGGTGATCTTGGGAGGAGTTTGCTTTTATTTTTCACCTAAAATGGGTATGGTTTACATATTACATCTTTCACAGCATCCTACCCACCTCAGGGAGTAAAGCTCCTAAGGAAGCATGCATTTTGCAGAACATCTTGCTAAGAACAAGTTTTTCCTTCTCTATCCCTGAACCCCTTCCCCATGAGCAGCAATCTCACCCCCAGCAAGTCTCCCTGCCATCCCCTACAGACCCTCACCAATACTGGGCAAGATGGACTGGTGAAGTAGAGCTGGTAGCACAAGATGTAGCAAACACAGTAGCCACTTGGTACACACCTGAGCACGGGAAGACAGCCCCTTAAGTTTTATTCCATGGTGAGGAACTCTCTCAAATACATTGAGAAGCCAAAGGCTTTAGTGAGATGCTCAGGTATGCTGCAGTGTCTTACCTTCCAAAAGTAACAACTATTATGAGGAGAACTATGACTTCTGATCAAATTATCACCTATGCAGGTCTTCTAGATTATTTCTAAACAGGGAAACAGGAGTTCAAGTTTTGGGTTTGCACTTGGACGCCATGAGTTTTATACTATTTATGGAGTAACTGACCTTAGTGGAACCATTTGGGGACACACAAATACAGCCTACAGAGACGAGATATATAAAATATTATAAAGGGCGGGGGGAAGAGTTCATTTTTCAGAAGTAATATCAGTCCTTAGGGCTGTAGGATTAAGTTCTTGCCCCCAAATGCTTCCTCTGTAACAGTGAGAAAAATGACAGTGTGAGCAGAGGGGTAAAATTTCTGTGACTTTCTCTTACTCCTGACTGGGAATGCTCTCAGTGCAGAAAATCCCATGGCAGGCATTCTGTGATGGTAAGTCAACTGTGCATGAATTGTGTTACGGTTCCTGCGGAGCAGTGGCTCTGGCAGCCCAGGAGGGCTGGGAAGGCTGGGCAGGTTCCACCCTGTGCCCTGCCTGTATGAGGCTGGAGGCGGCTCCACTACTTCTCTACTGGTTGATAATTCCCACTCACTGGAAAAGGTTTTGCCTGCCAGATATCTGCATCCAAAGTACCTGGTTTCTGAAGCACTCAGGTGGTACAAAAGGGTCAGGATCAGCTGCTCAAGGGCTGATGCATGTTCTCAGAGCACAGCAAAGCACCCTGAATGGTTTCAGGAGAGATAATGCATCCTTTTAGACACTGGCTTAGCATAAAAGAACCCGCAGCACCAGGTTAGTCCCTTTGCAACCCACATGAGACCAGTCGTGAAGTATTTGGCCATATTCTGCTCCATTACATGGGGGCACTTCTTTCAAGTCTGTGGCATTAGGCCAAGGTTACCATTGTGCTACTGAGATTGGAATCAATGCCCTCAGGCAAACCCATCTCAGAGCATGTCCACTATTTACCTATGCATGCTGCACCCCATTCAAACGAAGAAGTGGTCTGTGGGAGACAAAAGCAACCTGATGGTGCAGCAGAACTGATTCTCTAGAAACCCCCTCTTCAGCTTTATAACATCATTTTCACACAATCGTCTTTTAATTGCTAAATAGTACCCAGCATCTCTTGCAAGAAAAGCCAGAGAGACTAAGTGAGCTGGGACTATTGGCTTATGCCTAGACAGCCTTGCGGGGTGAGGGCAGTTACACCCAAATGAGGGGGACACATCTTCACCTGACCCCATCAAAAAGTAATGTGTTCTTATCCCTTGAGAGCAATTAACTATTAGCTGGGATCTACCAGACATATAGCACAAGAACTCATTCCTCTAACACTCTGAGCAGCTTTGGCTTACTTTGAAATCAAAGGGAAATATGAATGACAAATGCATCTCTCATCTGAGCTCATACCTGTACTTTAGATAATGTCTATAAAGAGTCTACACTTATGAAGCCAAAAAGTTAAAAACACTCCACTCCTCTGAAATCCAACAATGTGAAGGGTGGCTGAGGACTTAAAATAATCCCAACCCATCTTACACATTTTTTGAAGTAATGTCACATTTAATGCCATAAAACCAACATTTTAAAAACAGCCTATTTGCAATGATGATATTTTATGAGTTGTATTTGGATGAAGTGAAATCCTAAAAGAAAAATATGGGTTTGTAGGCTGAGGTTGTTCAGCTCTAATATTGCTTAATACGGGAGAGTAATTTAAAATGCCCTTACAGTTCATTTTGCAAATGAGGCAGATATGGGCATCTATTCATTTACCAGTAACCTAAAGTGTTCAGGATGGTGACTAGAAGAAGAAAATATAGGCAGAACTTGGCCTATTCAGTTTACCTGAAGCACATGACCCCACTGAATTCAACAGAAAGAACTGGAAAAAGCCAGAGGACAGAAAAGAAGATGTGGCCAAAAAAAGGTCATACAGGTTACACCAGGAATTAATAACATTAAACAGCAGAAAATGACAATATTAGGCCAAGGGAGAGGGGGAGAGGTGGAGGAGAAGAACAACAAATCTTCAAGAACCAGCTCAGGAAATCATACCAACTCCCCAGAAAGTAATAAGAGAGCTCAGAGACCATTTCTAAGGTGTCTGTAGACAAATGCAACAACAAAGACAAAGAAATTAAAGGAAGTAGAGACAGCAGCACGAGGAGGAAAAAAAGAAGTGAAAGCTATGACAGAAAAGCAAAAAGGTCTGTAAAGATTAAATAGGAAGGATGGTGTTAGACAATAGCCCATATTTGTTAGGAATTTGGAAAAGAAGCCTCACTCACTTTAAGTCAAGTACCTCACATGAGCCTCATCTCCCTAAATCTCATGATTTGCATGTTTGATACCTCTTTGAATTGAAGCAAACCTTTATTTTGCTTGGTCATGAGCATACCTTTCAGCAGCAGGAACTCCACTTACCACATCTCTCTGACCTAGCAGACCAGGTTTGCCTTTCGGTACAGGACTAATGTTGTGGCCCTCAGCCCCACCTTCCCTTGCATTTGAAGCCAAAATAGATGATTTTCAGTTTCATTAAGGTGCACATGATTTCTGTTTCTTAATATTTTTGAATAGCAGGTTTGTCCATATTATCTCATTCTGCTGTAAAGAGACCTTCTTCAAAGGTCTGGTCAGAGTTCCTCCCTTTCCCCAGTGAAGGTCCTAACTTAGTCTCCATCTTTATGTTCCACGTGGTCATCTCTCCCAGGGCATCCAAAAAGTTTTGGACCCTCATGGCTATCCCCTCTTCCAGCCCCTTCTGTCAAGCCAAGACTGCACTTAGACCCACTCCCCCTGCCCCCTGCTAAGTGGTACCCACTTTGATATCAGAGAGCTATCTAAGAGAGAGCTTTACATATCTTTCCCTTAAATTGCAGATGTCCAAGGCAGGATCTGTGTCCCTGGGTAGCAGACATTGTCTTTTCTCACCAACTAACTCCCCAGGACACATCAGGGAACCACCCTGGCAGTTTGCAAGGTGTCCTGTGGGAACCTCCTCACACTTCTGTGTCTATAGCGGAAAGGTCCAGGATAACCCACCCAGTCAGAGGATACCTCGTTGGATAATTCACTGAATAGGCTTTACAAAGGTAAGCGAGAGCTCTGGAGAGATGGGGTTTTTTCCAATAATAATATTGGTAGCTATGATATCTCATCTCACCTCTCCTTTTTTTCTTCTTTTCCAAACCTTTTCTTCACGGGATTTCATTTGCAGCACACATACTTGCATACAATTCATTTGTCTTGAGGGCAGTCCTAAATATTTCTGTTTGTGATACTGGTGATGAGTGATTTTTTCCTTACCTTGCAGAAAGGGAAACATCTGAATTCCTTTCCTAACTCCAGGCACTATATGTACACCATCTTCCTATACTCTCCCCAAAGCATCCCCTCCAGCCGTGTCTGGATATTGGCCCTGTGGTCCAGCCCAGCATGACTCTTCTTATGTTCCTGCCTCCTCATACCAAATATTCTTCTGGGATGGGATGTGGCAGCTGTCTAAATGCTTTCAGCCTGTGCCTGTGTGCTGTTTCTGCCTGTTAGAAAGGGCCAGCTTGATTCTCACCAGCTTGGATATGTACAAGGCAACAGGATTAGCTAGATTAAGACTTTAAAAAAATGCAGTGACATTTTATTCACTGCAAGAGGGAGATGCAGCACGATAACAGGTACCCAGCAATGTGCGGCAATTGGAGCTTTTTAAACTTCATCTAGACAAAGCTACGTCTGACCTGATCTAGTGATGGCGACAGTCCTGTTTTCACCAGGCAGTTCCCACCAATATCCCTCTCAGTGGTGTTCCCACAATTTCAGACAGAACATTTAAAGAAAAAAGGACAGCCTTGAAGTAGCTTTTAGTCACTCAGATGGATCCCATCAAACAAAATCAAACTCTCCAGTTGAGTTTACTGTCTTTATTAACTCCTGCAGCTTGCAACAAAGGCACAGTCTGGCCAACTCATTTAGACTGGAGCTGTTGGGAAGAGATTCTTAACAGACCCCTTAATGTCAGTGCTTGTGTGTCTTACAGGCTTCTCACATTGGGCAAGACCAAGTTTGGGTTTTTTCAAATAAAGAATAAAGCAAACCAAAACAGACCTGAACTGTCAGATAGTATGCAGGCTGGCAAATACAGAAGAATGAACCAATTCATAGATTCTCACACAATACATGGGTTGGTACAAAATAAACACGTAAAAAACAGGTAAAATGCTTAAAAGCAAAGTAAGGCTGCAAGCTACATTTCCTTTTTAAATTTATTCCTCTAGAAAAATCAGTACTTACTGTAATTTAGAGTACTTGTTTAATATTGGAAATTTTTATCCAAGAATAGTGGAAGTTTTTATTAACTGAGCAAACAAAAATGCACTGGGAAACAGGCTAAGAAAGAAGAAGGCTTACCTACTAATGCCACAATGAAAATCTCCCACTCTGAGGTATGTGGATGAAATCTCCACATGCTTGATTTCTAGGCCTTCTTTGACTAATATGTCCAGTAGGAAAGAGGAAGAGAAAAAAAAAAGAGGAGGAAGAGCTTAAGGGGGAAAAAAAAAAGGTAGAGTAAGTCTGTGCAGCTTGTTTTACTTCTCTGGTGAAATAACCATTTGTTTCCAAATAGCCCCATAGCTCCCAATAGCCCTGACTGGCTATTACTCCACTGTTCTGGCAAGTTGCTAATGGCTTTGCATTTTCTCTTATTGTCAGCAAGAACAGCTGGAATTCATTAAGAATTATATTAATAGCCTCCGTGCCTTCAAACTAGATTTGGGAATACACTCAGAAGTGGTCAGTGATTTCAGATTTCTGTTAATTCTGTGGTAGCCCATCATAATTATCAAAGGATTGAATAAATAAAAAAACACTGGGGAAGTTGTGAAAAGCTGTATGAATATGTAATAAAGTGCCATGTAAATGTAACAGAGAATATTGGTCACATTACAAGAGTTATTATTGTGTAACTGTTGTCTTTAAAAGTTCTATCAAAAGCAAAAATCACCTAACAAGATCACATTTGCAATAGCTATAAACTAAAAACTCCAGTTCCCTGAAATTAAAATCAAATACTTTCACCCATTCACATACTTCAACTGGCCATAAAGACTAGACCATGGAATAATCCTCCAAAGGAGGTGGTTCAGGGTAAATTGCTTCAGAAACTGAAAACTAAACCAAAGAAGATACTAGGAAATATAACCAAGAAAAGAACCCCCTACTGCAGACACAGCATCTAGCCATCCTGTAATGGCTGATGTGGTATTCTGCAACTTGCAATCCTTGGCCATCCCCAGGAAAGCACCTGAAAAATATTGGACCTACTCATATTGAAGGCCAATCATGTCCTGGGCTGCATCAAAAGCAGCATGGCCAGCGGGTTGAGGGAGGTGATTCTGCTCCTCTATTCCGCTCTAGTGAGACACCACCTGGAGTGCTGCATCCAGCTCTGGAGCCCTCAGAACAAGGAGGGTATGGAACTGTTGGAGCAGGTCCAGAGGAGGCCACAAAAATGATCCGAGGGATGGAGCACCTCTCCTATGAGAACAGGCTGAGAGAGTTGGGGTTGTTCAGCCTGGAGAAGAGAAGGCTGTGGGGACACATTATTGCGGCCTTTCAGTACTTAAACAGGGATTACAGGAAAGATGGGGACAATGTCTTTAGCAAGGCCTATTGTGACAGGACAAGGGGTAGTGCTTTTAAACTAAAAGAGGGTAGATTTAGACTGGGTATAAGGATGAAATTTTTTACAATGAGGGTGGTGAAACACTGGAACAGGTTAACCAGAAAGGTCATGGAGGCCCCATCCCTAGAGACATTCAAGGTCAGGCTGGACAGGGCACTGAGCAACCTGATCTAGTTAAAGATGTCCCTGCTCACTGCAGGGGGGGTTGGACTAGATGACGTCTAAAGGTCCCTTCCAACCCAAAGCACTCTATTATTCTATGATTCTATGATATCTGGTCAAACACACAGTATGGGCTGACCTACTGTCAGGCACTGGTCTTCTACAGATGATGCAATTCACTTAGTCAACCATTTTTCTTTCGCCTGAAGCTGGCAGAAAACACTGTGCACATCACAGTAACAACTGGAGTGTGAGTTGGTGAAAGCCAACATTGCAGAGAAAGAAAATGGGTGCAAGAGCTCACAGCAGTGCAATGTTTCTCCTGCCACTGATCCAGCCTCCTGTCACTGTCCCACTCATCCCAAAAGCCGGCTCCCACTCCTTGCCTTCTCACTCTTAGGTAGTCCCACACTCTCCACTGCTATGGGGAGAGGGGACAGAGACCCACAGCCTTCTACGAGGAGATTTCCCTTGAGTTACTAGAGGAGAAGACAGTGGTTGCAAAGCACTGGTGAGTGGCACTGGGCATGCTGCAGGATTGAGTTCCAAGAGAGGCAAACCTTAGGGAAAAAGCCTGTTGAACTGAATGTGATCAGATGATGCCTGGGGCTTAAGTTGTGGCTGACTGACCTGAACAAAGCCTGGGAGGTGAGGACATGGCCATTACTACAATAAGTCTACGCATTTTGATCTATACTATAAGGATGAGCATTATCAGCAGTAGTGATCAGGGCACATACATTCCCCTGGAGATTAATCACTCTTTGGAAAGAGCTGAGGGACAGAGGCCCTTAGGGCATTAACCCCAAATGGCCATTAATCCCCCCAAATGCTGTCTACCCAGGCCTTTACCACTATTAGAATATAAAAAAACTTTGAAAGGGAATGGGACAGAAGGGGAAGGACTGCTGGAAAACCAGTATTTTTTTTCTTCCTTCCGGTGGGACAGTTCAGATCTGTATAAGGAGTCACATCAATCAATTGTTTTGAGATATTGAACTTTACTGGGACAGACACAATTCTCCCTTTTCCTCCTTCCCACTCAGTTAAGAATAAAAATAAATAAGGTGCCTAAAAGAAAATGACGGGGGGAGCAAGGGACTGTGATACAGTGCTGGGCTTTAAGCTGGAGTGTTTTATCTGTTAAAAGGCCACATCGATCTGACCGCTGTGATCAGTTTTGGAAATTCAAAATAGAAAAAATGATCTTCGTACTAGGTGCAACTGACTCCCAAGATATCTGTATACACATAAAGTGAAATAATTAGACCTTGGATGAAAAATCTTGACAGTACAAAGAAAGACCATGATCTAATATCAGAACAAAGTTAACAGATGTCATTAAGTGAGACGATTAGCCGATGACGGAAGGTCGCACCCAGTTTACTTTTCACAGTTGACAGATCAAAGTTATTCGTTCAGTTTGAGCAAAGACTGAATACAGTTACCCTAGGAAAATCCTTTCACATAACATTAAGTCTCTCTCTGTCTTGTGTTTCTTAGACATGAATTGTCAGGAAAAATACCAGTGAAACAGTACAGAGCAAGGGCAACCAGCTCACATAGTACTGAATGGAAATTCCCTTAGTGGTAGGTAAAAATAAATGTGTAATTGTATCCAGCGGCCTTTACACTCGTGTGAATCACATGCCTGAGATATTATGAACCTGACTCCACCGCGAGTTACACAGCTGTGAATCGGGAGAAGCCATTACACCAGGTCCCAAGCCTGATCTGGCCCTCCAGGTCACCTCTGGTGCCACTTCTCGCAGGCTACTGAGGGTCTCCCCTTGCCCACGTCCCCCTCCCTGCCCCAAGCCCTGCCCTGCTATCAATGAAACATGATTACCCAGCACCAGGGTGTGAGGCCAGGAAGGAGCATGCCTGCTGTGAGTGGGTGCAGGCTGGGTGGCACTGGGGGTCTTAGGTGATGGGGGAACACGGGACAGGCAGCACAGGGAGCAGCACAGATGCCTTTCCCCTTGGCAAGCCCCAGCCTGGCGCTCAGGGTGCATCCTATGCTCTGGAGCCCCAACGGGTCCTCTCAAATCAGTCTCCATCAGCATCAGCAGTGCTATGCAGCATTGCCAGTGCACCACTGGTGGGGACACACTGCCACTCAGCTGGGCATCATGCCCTTCCTGCCCAGGTGGGCATCCAGCATGGCTAATGAACGCTGCAAATAGCAAGCAGGGCCATCACAATTTCTTTTTTTATTATAACTTTTTTATATAGTATCTGTCCAGGTTTTGGATAGTTGCTGTTAGTGTTGGATTTTGCTCCTGGTTTTTCTTGTTTCCTCTCCAGAACTGGGAGGAAAGGGAATATTTAAAACTCAGATTTTAAACCTGACCTCTTTCGTACCTTTTCTACTATAAAATGTAATTGATTTTATATTGGATTTCACTTAGATAGACACTGAATTTATGTGTTTGTAACCTTGAAATTTACAGTGAAAAACACACAGGAGGAATCCTCAACTTCAGTAAATTCACTTTGCTCCAACTCTGCATCCAACACTTGTCCATTTACTTAGCTACACCTTCATATAATACCCCACATAGAACTACACTTATTTTCTTCTGTCCATTCAATCCACAGGCTGGATTAGGTTGATTTAAAAGCTATGAGCCTTTATCCAAATGCTGCCCATTTTGCATCATGCTTCCAATAATGTACGTGTCCCATCTAGGGGAAAATGAAGCTGCACCCTCCAAATAAGCCACTGAACAAGTATTAAAAATATGCTTGTACCATAATAAATAAAAGGAAAAATAGCACATTTATACTGTAATAAAAATATTCACAAATGCAGTGGAGTAGGGTTTCAATAGGCTGCAATTCAAATATTCTACAAAACTCTGTGTCAGCTACAGTTACCATTTGAATGTAGAGAGCCTAACATTAAAGAATGTTTTACAATGCAGAAAGATTATGCTGGCCACTGCCCTTTGCGAGCTGGGGAATTTGTTCCCTGCCAAACCTGCTGCGGGATGAGAATCAAGACATTCAGACCCTGCCGGGGAAGAATGATTGCTTCATTGTGTGAAGGTATTTCTGTTACATGCAGCACAATAGCAGGGTTCTTCATCAGGGAAGCGCACGGTGGATTATAAAAACTCTTAACTCTGTGGTCATCAGGAATTTTAGCAGTATCAAAGTAAGAGGACGAAAGAAAGTGGTGCCTAACAGAGAAAAGAAAGGGAGGGCTTAACCTTTGTCCTGAGGGTGATAAAATAGCATCACATGGCTGAAAATCAGTCTAACTTAGCCATGTGATGCAGTTGACACAGTCACTTTTGTGAAAGTTACAGGATGGCATCAGTAGTTTAAAGGTCATATTTGAAGGGACTTTCTAATTATACCATCAAAATACTGACTGGAAGCCTCTGTGAGGTTGTATTATGTAGCTACAGGTCTGGGTATATATGTTCCTCTTTGCATTAAACACCATTGTACATTCACAAGAGCAACAGGCAGACCACAGGAACTACAGTGTGCAATTGAGACGTTTACTTGTGGTAAGGGTAACACAGCAAATCTTATATCTCATCTCCACCTGCCTCAGCACTTTTACTGTGCCAACTACAGTGGTATTTTAGTTGGCTTAGGTGGCAGAAGACAATTTCTAAAGGGATAACTGAAGACATGGACTGAATTGTCCGCTCTATGCGTTGCTATTTTTGAGAGAGTGTAAAAATGTGTTTGTGTGCTTCATCTCTCTTCTGGGAGAAGACATGTTCTTCAAAGCAGCAGGAGCTATTTGTCACCACTGCTGGTGGATGTTCAGACAGACCTGTTTCAACTGGCTTTACCTGTGGAGTCAGTAATTGTTCTCTATTTCCTCTTCCCAAGACTATTCTGCTCTCATTCTCCTCGACACAGTCTACCACGTGGACCATGTGGACTTCTGCAGGTTTCATGACCATGCCTTCTTCTGGATGCCCTCCCACTCAACTAGCCAATCCATCTGTGTCTTTCTTGGTAAATCCAGCTCCTCACCACTCACCCATGAGTGCTAACAAAGGTCTTTTCTTATGCCTTCTCTTGCAGTAGCCTCATCCAGTTGTAGACATGTGCTTTTTTCCTGAGAACTCTCTCTCTCCAGTCTTTCTATCTCCCCCTGTATAACTCCCTGAATCCCTCTGGCTCAGACATTTCAGCCTGCTTGGATCTTCTACTGAGGTCCGTGTGACAAAACTCACTTCCTAAACTTTCCTTCTGAAATTTTCCTGCACTTCCACCATCACTGGCAACACCAAGAGGTTTTTCACAACATACCCCATACCTTTAAAGCCACCAGCTCTTAAGAAATAGATGATAAAGCTGTCTTTCACCCCTTACATATAAATAGTGAGCTTCTTGTTTAAACAGACCTCTCACATTTATCACAGTAACTTGGACAGATCTGAAAATTTTCGCCATGGTTTTGTGATTATATTCCTCCACGCTGAGTGACATAACATCAGATGAGAGTTCAAGATCCAAGAGCATAAACTGCCATAAGAATCTGTAAACCAACACAACATAAATTTCTCACGCATCTCTCAGACAATTTCCCCAAGTGTCTTTAAAGGGAAACAGGCAGACATCCCAAGATGAACAGCCTTAAGCACAGATTTTGCAAAAGAGTAGTTTTGCCAACCTGAGAAGAGTATTGAACTTCACCATCCCCCTTATCCCACAGTAACCTTCTGGAAAGGAGATGAGTGATTCCAGCAAAAACTTTCCCAACTTGCCTGTACAAGTAAGAAGAAAAGACTATGAGATAGGCCTAGATCAGTTTATTCTGCAAAATACCCTGAAAATCCCAGAAGCGTACAGAGGATAGGAACTACTTCATTTTGTTTTGCAACTATCCTTTCATTCCCCACAAATCTCTGATCTAATCAGTCACCTTATTAAGAATGAAGAAAGCCAAATTTACAGTCAGCCTTCTCCTGCCTACCTAAAAAAGAGGTAAAAAGTTGGGAGAGCAGTACAACCTTCCCATGCCTGCGACTAGACCTGGGGAAAGGATCTCATGCACAGTTAACAGTGCACTTCAGTGCCTTGCCCTGCTGATGGCTGCTCCGTAGTGGCTATTAAGCAATTCCAGCAATGACAAGCAGCTCCTGAGCTACAGACGCTTTTCCATATACACTGCTTGCTGGGGAGCAACCATCAGCTATCAAACCATTGTGCCACAGGCCACCTAGGCCTTGCTGGCTGGTAACCATCTTCTGTCACTGCTGGCTCATCTCTTTGTCCTAGATGATTTAGATTTTAGCTGTGCACCGAGAGCATCCACCCCGGCCCTGCACCCCTGCCCCGGGCACAGCACTCAGTGTCTGCCAAGCAGCCGGCCATGGCTCTCACCATCACAGCATGCACTGTCATGCTTTTGGTACATGAGCTATCCTGCTCACCCCTGAAGCCAGTATGTCTTGCCACGTAAATGTGTCTTCAGTCTATTTATAAAGCGCATACTGGTAACATCAGTCTACATTGTTCCCATCACGAGATTTTATGACAGGAACAGGAGGCTAACCCCAAATCATTATTTCCAAACAAACACCATGTCTCCCATTTTATTGCAAGGTCTGTTGGTTTCTGATGTTACTTTTAAAAGGAAGAGTGTGCAATGCATCCCAGAACACATTGGTGTGTTCAAAAGAGACGGAGTCACTAACCACAGCAGCAATTCAAAACTAATAAACACATCATTGAACCCAACATTTACGGAAAGGCTTCCTGTTGGGGGGAAAATCGATGGCCAGTTCAACACATATTCTTCTTTTCATTTTTAAGGAAAAATTATGTTCTCTTGGGTATTTCAAGTCACTGTTTATAGCCAGGTTCTAAATTCCTGAAACCTAAGATGTATTATGGGAACTTTTAATATTAACTATATTTAGTGGGCATTTTATTGTCCATACAGGCAATGCTATAAAAAAATATTTCTTTCCTAAGCTATATATGTATGCGTGTGTGTGCTCTTGAAGAAATTCATATGGTCAGCAAAAAGGCTTTGGGTTTTATTTTTAAATGAATAGAGATTTTCACAAGATCTTACACTAAATGCAACAGAAACCAGAAATGGACAAAGCATTTGTGAGTGCAATGCGCCAAAACAGTTTGCAATCTGAGTATCAGCAGAATCGGTCATATATCTTATAAGAAAGTTATTGTTAGTTTTTGCCCACACACCAAGAAAATGTTTCAAAGGTCTGTGTCTCTTCAGGCTTCTAACTCAGGAAATAGTTAGGGTTTTTTTTTCCATACAAAAGAGCAAGCAGATATGTTCACATTTTCAATGAGAGGAACAAAAGCACAAGAACAAAAGCAATGTTTCTGCATGAGCACGTTTCCCTCTGTGACAGTCTGCACTGAACAAAATAGCAGCCTGGGTCTGCAGGCACCAGAGGGTTGGGAACTGTAAAAGTGCAGCCTGCAGAAAGCAGAGATGACAGCTGCCCAGCAAAACGTGCATGAGGACATGAAAGGGATATCCCCAGCCACCTCTGCCAACACAGACACTGAAATGCCTGGTCGAAATGCCTAGTCGAAATACTAGGAGGTGAGCTGTGCTTCCTTTTTTTTTCCTCTCTTACCAGTAACCTGGGAGATTAGCTACACAAGGGTAGCTCTCTCGCAGCCATCTCACACAGTGTGAAGGGAACATAGAAGGAACCAACCCCACCTCAGACTACAACCCTTTCAACAGCCCCTGCTACAGAAGTGGTTGACATGAATTTATCCCATTTACGCTGGGGAGCAAAGAAATGTTTGCCAGTAATTATTGCTTTCAACCAGTAGTTTTCCTAGTCCAGAGAGAGGTCTTATGAGTTGAGGACTGCAAAAATGGCATCACACTAAACCTCAAAAGAGAATGTAAATATTGAGCCTTTTTGGGGGTCAGGTTTGTTTTTTTTCCTAAGCCTGAAATGTAGGTGTTATCTCTTTAAAAGAGGAGAATGGCAAGCCATATCTCTAGTAAACTTTCCTACTTTGTGTAAACCCTCATGTTGTCTTATCTTACCAGGGGATCTGTTGCACAACCAGCACTCACAAAAGAGATCACAAGGTCATGCAAACCTTGTGATCCGTCTGTGGTGAAATTTCAACCAGCATACAATGAAAGTCCCTTTGGTGCGATCACACTGACCTGATTTCTTACAGATGTTTCAGCAAAGATCTGTTCTGAAAGGACAGGATAACGTGCCTGATACTGCCACCATCACATAGACCTGCTTAGGCTGATCTGGTGAGCCCCCCTCCTCTGATCAGCCAACCACACAACCCAGTGTCTTATAGGTTGTACCAAGTAGGAGTAGAAGCTGTGCTGGGCTTGGTGGCTTTGATGAACTTCTGTACAGCTGACTGCCCGGGGCAGGTCAGGGTGCATCAGAGAGACAGTTCTTCTTATGTATCTTCACATTCTTTGACTCACCAGCTCATCCTGGAAGTCCTATCTCTTCTGCCATGGCCAGTTCAGGTGCAGTTCAGGCTGTGTTCATTTTTTCTTCTCCATAGTATGATACTGTTTCTTACCTGTCCACACACAGGTGTGCACGCAAAGAGCAGACTACCGCAGCTCTTCTGCCACGGGCATTCAAACTGCTGAGTCTTGCAGTTGCCTTTGTCCTGAGGGGAAAAACCTGTCCTGCAGCTAACAGAAATGGAAGGCCAAAGTTAAATCTGTCTTTCATAACATGATTTAATCCAATTTATAGCTGGACTTAATGTGAAACTAAAGAAGTGTTATGGCTTAGAAGGAATATCGGCAGCATCTCAGACAGAACACTCCTTGAGTATAAAGGTAGGCCTCCCGAGGGTGAGGTGTTTGATTCAGATAGACAAGCAGAGCTGGGTTTATTATCCAAACTTCTCAAGCTTGCAACACTAGGCTGGAAATCTCATGAAAACGTGATTTATTGGAAGATTTCTAATACTTCCTGCTTCTGCTGGGGCTGGAAGTACCACAAGAACTACATTTCTGTGGTATTTTGGTATTTCTAGTTGCGGCCCCAGCTGGAACTGAGAAGGGAAGAGGCACACACACTTGGAAATGATATTTTTTCAGTCATCTGCTTTTTTTTTTGAATCATGGGAAAGATTTCTTCTAGGTCCACTTTGTGGAAATATGTTTTGGGGAGGTATTCTCATTCTAGCAGAGTTCTAAATGCTACATAAAGTCATGACTTTTCAGTTACATAAAATTTGCACTTTAGGTTGGAATTTTATGAAAAATGCCTCTCTAGCTTACTGTTTTATATTAACTCTACATAGTTCTGTAACATAAGAATTTCACGATGTCAGTCATGCATAATAATAATATAACAATCTAAAATAATAATGTAATAAATCCACTCACTAGTCATCATGGGCCAAACTCTGGCAACCCTTTGTGAAAATGTGCTGCAAACACATGTACAAAAAGTCTCTTAGCTCAGTCCTGGCTGGCTTCAAGCCAAGAAGTTATCTAACGGCAAATCAACAGACAAGTGTCACCAAAAATGTCTAATAGCTAAACAGCTCTGCTGTGAGCATAAGTTATTCCATTTTAGACGTGGAAAGGTTTAATTGGGTTCTATGCAATTAACAAACCTTAATTATGAGTAATTTGTTAGTCATGCTTACTTTTGGCTAAGCCTTGCATTTTTCCTTCTCTCAGCTTTCGCTCTTGAAACACCTGCAAGGAGATTTGCAGGGGGAGCTAAGCAGGGGAGTTTCTGGCCAGAGCTCTGATAAAATGTCTCGTTGGTACAGATTTTAATCATTTTTATGAAAACAGCTGCTCTCCTTAGAGAATGTGCCCGTGGGCAAAGCCATTTTCACTTCTAACAAGGGCCTGAGGAGCTGCACTAGCAAAAATCACCTGCTGGAAATAGTGAATCAGTACGTCTCCAACCCAGCACGGTGCTGCTCTCTGTCTCATTAACCTGGTCACCCCTGCGTCTGTGCTAGGCAGGTCTCGGTCATCTCTGGTGGAGAAATAGCCTGGACTGCTCCCCACTCGGACGTAATAAGAGCTGGGGCAGCAGTCCAAGGTGGGGGAAGATGCCTTTGAATGACCTGATGGAATATGCCTCCATGCTGTGCTAAATACCCTGCTTCCGCTGGGAGTGTAACTTGTGCTTTCCCTCCAGCTCTCTTGTTACATGGTGCATATCTTGAACCATCATTTAGCTCCTCAAACTTTAACCATATCAACTTTCTAAATACAGGCCAGTCTCATATTACTGCTCAACCGAAGACTTTGGAATCAACAAAGAGGATGACTTTTACCCATCTGTTTCAATCTTTATACAAAGATAATTGCAAAGAACTAGAAACAAAGCAATTTATGCTCTGAAGAAAGAAGCCTGAGACAGAAACCCAGGGTTTACTGGAGAAAAAGTCTTATGGACACTGATTGTGCTCATGGCGGGACAAAGAAACAGCAGTTCCTCCCGACACAAGCTTAGATTATTAATTCTCCACAGCCAACTGTCCTGGAGGCTATGTATGCACACTTGTGTTCCACTTCACTGCTGTTTTGCAAAGTGGTGCTCTTTGAATAGAGGGAAATTTTACTCTGACTACTCCACTCAGTGGAGCATGGCTCAGAGACTCCCAAGCTAATGGGAAAAATGTCAGTCCAGAGGTGGAAGCAGTATAGCATGACCAAAGGTAATCCTCTGTTGCAGTGGTGTGGAGGCAGGCTAACACAGTAATATTATTTTCATTATTTTCATTATTTTAAGATGACTGCACGTATCAGTGCTGATAAGCGCTAACTCGGGTGCCTGTGCTCTACTCCCCTTTGCTTGGCATGGCCGGAAAGCCTGTGTGCCGTTATGGTCTGCGGCCCCTCGCCCTGGCTGAGAGAACTTGTCTAACGCAAACAGTACCAGGTCTGATGGTGTAAAAACAAAACCATGGGAACGCCATACTGCTATCTAAAACGTAGGAGGAAAAAGAGAAGTCCATGGTTGGGCTTCTCTGAGCTTGTCTGCAAGGCCCTGCTATATTCTGCTGAACTATTTATTGAGACATGTTTTATGAGGCTGCCTATAGTTTTCTACAGAAAATCCCTCTAGTTGCTTTTATTCCCTCTGATCTCTTCCATCACCTCTTGACTACATGCTCCTTACGGCAGTTAACATCTCCCTCTTTGTGTCTCGCAAGTACCCAGGACACTACCTGAGAACAGGTCCTCAATACTGAAAATAACAGTTTCTGTAATAGATCAAAACTTCTCTTCTTTCAAACTCTCCAATCTGAGATGAACATCATGAAAGTCTGAAGTTCCTTTTCTCCAGGGACGTGACAGAGAGGGACAGCTTACCTGGACCCAAAAAGTCAAAAACTTACTAGGTTTTATATGAAAGTCAATTTAACCTTTAATGGCAAAACATCTGATGATTTTGTGCCTGATAGACCAGTTACTTCCAATCAAAATGCAACTTTGTCACAAAAATTTACAGTTACCAAGGCCCCTCAGAAATATTTAAAACTCTCATGAACATAACCAGAGAGTAATTAAGTTTTGGAAAAGAAATCTCTGCAGCAACAGTGGTTATGTGTTATGTGCTCATTCGCTGGGGTGGAAGCTAATATCTAACAAGACGACTTGCAGATTTAACATAAAATAACAGCCAGGGAATATAAATAAAATGTAATATAGCAAATGGGGAATAATTATTTGGTGGATTTATGACACCTGCTTCCCCATTCCATATTCAGCACTGGTAAGGGAAAAGAAAAAGTTATCCAAAGAGGTGAAAAGTTCTCCTAATTTTTTGTTATTATTATTTTTCAATTAATTTCTAAGTATGTGCTTACCAGCAACATGGTATTGTTAAGAAGAAAAAAAAAAGACTGAGCTATAAATGATATTTCCTCTCCTGGGAGTCTTCCAAAGCTGCAAATTTTTTGCTGTTGTCAGAAATAGGAAAACCCAGAAAAGGTGCAAGTTTTAGATTTGAACTTCATATGACATTTTCAGGATCTTGCTTTTATTAGAACCTTTTAAAATACTGATAGCGGTCTCGCAAAAAAACAACCAGCACTGTTTTCACTTTTATTCTCTACCTCAAGTATATTCAGGTGTATAAGCTTTTATACCAACTGTTGTGCACTTGTTAAATGGAGGAACAGCTTCTGCCCTATTACCTCTTCCATCCAGTTTCCCTCAAACTTTTTTCTAAGTACAATTTCTCATATCATAGCAAGTCTAATATTGTTATAATGACCCCACCTCCACAGCCAGTGGTGACTCCGGTACCGGCAGGTTGCACATTTAGCGCTGGTTCAGTTAGTGATGGTGGAACTCCCAGGCGGCAGCGATAAACCCCTGAGACCTTTCCCTGCCTCCCAAGGAATGCAGCGGGGTCACAGCTTGAGTGGCCTCAGATACTACAGCGACGGGCACCCTGGAAAGGCTTATCAATAAATAAAGCCATGATTTTTGGCGCTTAATTAAACCTGAGGGACAAAATCCTCTCACCATTAACAAGCAGGGAAGATGGATAACTGCTTCATTTGCGAACACAGGAAAAAATCGGTATTGATAAATAAGTCTGTGGGTTTGACACCAGGGCAGTGACTTCTTCAATATTTTTGAGACCCTGTGCATATGTTTTTATGCAGGATGCAGTCCCTGCGAAAGCAAAAAGATTTTCAGAACAGATGCCAGAGGATGGACAGACAGTAGGACATGAGGACTCTAGCCTGTATTTGCTGCCCAAATGCTTGCCCCTGAACTCCCAGCAGAGTCACGAAACTTTGTGAATGACTTTAACCTTTGCTTCTTACAAAATGCACTTTGCTTTGATCCTTGAACCATGATCAACAGAAGGTGCAGAATAGCAGGGAAGAATTTTTCGGCTCGGGGGAAACAATGTAGTTCAGAATGCTCAAATAGCCTTAAAAATCTCCCACTAGAATGTGTCTGGGGATTGCAGACCAGTTTTTTACTTCTTCCTGATGGTCTCACATAATATCATGAAGTCAGTTCCCCATCTTCATTCTATGGGAGGAGAACAGACCTGTATGCGATAAGGACATTTTCCTGCAGCAGCAGAATTTCCTTTGCTTGCACCCAGACTTAATTTAATCCCCTATCATACAGGTACTACAAAGTGGATGCAGGTGCCATACAGCTACATTCTCTACTGCATTATGGCAGAAGTTCCTACACACGAAGACAGGACGTTCAACAAACAGCTACATCAGCTGAGCAGCGCTTCCAAGATGAGTTGGTCTACCGCAGGAAAAATGTACGTTTTGCAGCAGAAATAGCAGCATTTCACAGTCACACAGGGAGGTTGTTTCCAAGAATGAGAGCCACAGGCATGTGTACAAATTAACTGGTAATAAACATTCTGACTTTAGTTACAGTCTCTTGGCCAAATTCTGTTTGACACTACATCCAAACCATCTTCAGAGTGGTTTGCTATAACAGGATGCTGCGATCCTAAAAGTTATGGGCTAGATCCACAGGTGGTTTAAACAGATGCAGTTCATTTTTATTCTAATGTCAAACGCATGCTGCCGTTGTGGGTTAGAGAACGAGTTCCTTTATTTTTCTCCATGAAAACACCAGGTTGGCCATATTCCTGACTTGACCATGTTGAAGAGCTCTCAGGTTTGCAGCCAGTGGAGGTCACTCAAAGGACCTACAGTTCCTGACATGCTCACTACTCTAAGGTTGAGTCCAGTGCTCATCATCTCACCCCTGCCTGGCAGTCAGAGGAGCTCAAAGATGTTGTTACAGACCAGCAAGAGTGACAGCACTGGATGGTGTCCCCTGAGTGCACATTATCACATCAGCTCTTGCAGAGCCATGCTGAGTCAAGATCTTGCAGCAGGTGCTTTGACGTCTGCTGCCTGCATCATTTCTCCCTATCTAATCTGCCAGCCAGTTATGGAGAAAACTAAGAGCTCCAATATTTACTGCAAATTAAGCAATGAAGAGGTGAAAGGAAAAATTTTGGCTCCAGCTTTGAATGCAAATTGCACCCATGGTCCAAATGAACACACTTGCTCTCTTTTCCCGTACCCCAGCAACGGACAGTCCCCCCAAACACGTCTTATGGCTGTCTTGCTAGCAAATACAAACTCAAACACAGCTGTAGCATTCGCATGTGCAAGAGCCAGATCCATCACCAAGGCTCATGCCATGCCAGCTCTCGCAGTTTTGGCGTGGTATGAGAATGACCCACCAGCGAAGGGGAGGAGGAGATCAGTGAAACAAAGCGTTAACTACTTCAGTGCTGCACAGCGGGCAGGACAGGTGGCACAGAACCACATTTCTGCTCTATGTCTCCTCTCACTGAAATACTAGTGGCAGCACAGATGTTGTGGCAAATGCCAGCATTAAAGGAGTTAAGAAATTGTCCTCACAGCCTGCTATTCAGTGTTCAGCTTACACACATGATAAATACGATGCCAAGGTTTGCTAGATGAGTATCTCATAGTAATTGACAGCTTTATCAGCCCATGTCTTTCAAGGGATAAGAAATGCAGAAGTGTTTTACAAGTGACCATGCATCTGCTGAGCTAAAATACCTGCTGAAGTTTAAGCTGACATTTTTCCCCTCTGTTTGCCCAGACTGTAAGCATGCACAGGGACAGCACTCACAGCTCAGCCAAGAGGCATTATCTGTGCTCCTTACCTGGGTGGTGTCCAAATCTTATGCCACGTTGAATGATACACAGAGTACACTTTGTGCTGGCAAGGCAGGTACTTGGGAGATTTTATTTCAATGTACTCTATTTGCATAAATTCAGGTACAATCAGGGAATGATGAACATGATAAAAGATTACTAGGAATATTTTTATGGAAGGCCCAATAACTCACGACACTTAAAAAAAGGTTAAACAATATGTCAGGACACATGTTTTGTATTCACAGCTCAGAGGCAGAGCAAAGCATTTATTTTTCCTGTACTGCAATCAGACCTACAATTTAATTTATATCATATATAATCATTATATACTTGCATCTCACAAGATTAGTATGAAACTAATATTCTGCCTTTGGATAAATGGACACCACCAGAATGTCATATCAGCTTTTTGTTCTTTCAGTCCACATTGGAAGACAGCTCTCTCCAATCTGACCTGGTGTAAATCACAGTCCAGGTCCAAGGAGAAGCTGAACTAGATGACTGCCAGAAGTCCCTTCCAGAAAATATTTCTGTGTTTTTGTGACTCAGGGGTTACATTGAACCATTCAGAAATCAACAACAGATAGCCCTTGTTTGGCTTCAGGTTGTGTACATGATGATGAATTTCTTTATGTAGTTGTTTAGTGTTGCTTATAAATGTACAAAACATTTTCTTAAAGTCTTAAGTAAGAGCAAGCACATGGTCATTTCTGCCAATGTATTAGAATGATTTTTTTAGAGCTATCTGAAGGCTATCTTTGATATCACATATATTAAATGATTGATATAAAATATGAGTTCTTATGGATATTAAAAATGTATTGACTCACTAGAAGATTCAGCACAGTGGTACAGTGTATCCTGTCCCACCCAAACAAAAGTGTGGGGTTTTGAGCTTCACTAACACTTGCCCATACCAGTAATTGCTCAACTTTTAAAAGGCCTTAGACCTGTGAATTTCTAGCACTGTTATCCTTATTACCTCTCTTGTTGTTGTTGTTGTCTATTAAACATGGTTTTAAAGTGTAGTCTTTCCAGCCCGTGAAGTATGGGACAACAGTCCTCCACCACACAACACCACTCCTGACTGCAGTCAGTTCATTCTAGTGCATTAATATGGCAATTAATACCAATCGTAACAATGGGCAGCTCACCCAGAGAACTATTCCTATCAGAACTGTGCACGGAATCTTGTCTGCAAGGAGCAGATCCAGAAGAATACAGTATAGGTCTGTTCAGGACCCCAGCCCATTACTGAGAAGGAGATGCATATTCACATTTTTTTTTTTTGAGCCAACCACCGTAGGCTTCAGGAAATTAAGCTCCCTATTTCTCAAGCATTCAAGACACTTCTCTGACATTAGATTGACAGCACCATCCCCACATCAGGGTAAAATGTCATTAAAGATGAAACATGAGTTGCTGGCATAACATTTTCCTCTCCCTTTCCTCATGCTGTAGTTTCTTCAAACATGCTCTCTTGGTCATGAAAGGTATCTTTGTCAACAAGATAAGAACTACTAAGCTCCTCTGACATTTCTACTTTCCAATCCTCAAAAAACATTGCTTCACTTTGTTTACCTTTGGACCATCTCTGTTTCTGTTTTTTATGCAGGCTCTAAGATGACACTTCACTAAGGTGCTGTACAGCTTGCAACTGCTGTGTCCTTAGGTGGTGAGTACACAGGCAAACAGCAAGCATTAAATATTACACCCATAATGTAGCACTGGCCATTTGTGAGGCTGAAAGTGGATCCCTGCAGGTTCTTATACTTCGTGGCTCATGCATCTTCCTACTCTGAGAGTTAGTTGAAATTTTTTTAATTCTTTCCTTTTCAAACACTAAGATACATTTGTAGTTCAGAAGAAATTGACTCTAACTCCATGCTTGCACAATCCTGCAAAGGACACGGAGGTGGCAAATACCCTTTTGAAATACTCCTAAGCTAAAGTAAGCAGCTGTTTGCAGACAAGATTGCTCTAGTAATGGGTTCTATTAGACAACTTTAAACTATATGTGGTTTTATGCTTTTATGTTTAAAAACTTCACACACTACTTGGTTTAAAACATAACACCTACTCTACTGTTTCCTGCTTAGCTCTTTTTCTAATCGTCTTTACTCTCTTTATCTCTTATGTAAAAATAAACACAGATTCTCCCTTCTGTGCCCTCATGACTGCAGAAAAAAAAAAAAAAAAGACAGCTACATCCCAGCTGAGACCAGAGGCTCCTCTGCTAGCCAACTTTCCTGGTAGAAGTTGACATGCCAGAAAAAGTTTGAACATAGAGCCAAATAGAAAAGGTCTGGTTTGGCTGGCGTGACTAGAAAGCACGCCAAGTCATTGAGGTGACTGTATACATATAGAAAAATAAATACATAAAATGATATATAAGGTCACTTTGACCACTAGAAAGTCATGCCAAAATATTGTCACTGTCTTGGCTCTGCCATTTTAATGGGTTTTGTCGCCCAGCCAAAACCAGGCACTCCATTAGCAGCTTCGTTCACTTGCTCTTCTCAACATCAGCAGAGCGAAAGAGCCGCTCAAACCCCAGCTGCTCAGCCTAGCAGGAGGTTTGCTTTTTCTGTTTTGAACTCCTCTGCTTGCACTTTTTGGTTTTCTTATTTTTAAGATAGCAGTGATCCTCCTGACACCTGGAAAACTCAGTAAGGAGTGTAATTAGGAATGTCTCTAAGGTCAGCTGTGTCCTTGCTGTGTCCTTTTCCTAATACCCAATCTAAACCTCTCCCAGCACATTTCCCTGCCATTCCCTCGGGTCCTGCCATTGGTCACCAGAGGGAAGAGATCAGCACCTGCCCCTCCTCCTCCCCTGGTGAGGAAGCTGCAGACCACGATGAGGTCTGCCCTCAGCCTCCTCTTCTCCAGGCTGAACAAACCAAGTGACTTTAGCCACTCCTCATATGGCTTCTCCTCTAAACCCTTCACCAACTTCGTGGCCCTTCTCTGGACACTCTCTAGTAGCTTTATATCCTTAATGTACTGTGGCGCCCAAAGCTGCACACAGTGCTTGAGGTGAGGCCGCACCAGTGCAGAGCAGAGCGGGACAATCCCCTCCCTCAGCCGGCTGCAATGCAGGGCTTGATGCACCCCAGGGCACGGTTGGCCCTCTTGGCTGCCAGGGCACATTGTTGCTCGTGTTCATCTTGCTGTTGACCAGAACCCCCAGGTCCCTCTCTGCAGAGCTGCTCTCCAGCCTCTCGTTCCCCAGTCTGTACGTACATCCATGGTTGCCATGCCCCAGGTGCAAAATCTGGCATTTGCCCTTGTTAAACTTCATACAGTTGGTGATTGCCCACTCTCCAGTCTGTCCAGATCTCTCTGCAGGGCCCCTCTGCCCTCAAGAGTGTCAACAGCTCCTCCGAATTTTGTTGCATCAGCAAACTTAATTAGTATTCCTCTGCAGCAACAAAAGCACCTCCGTTTGTTCTCACAGGACTTTCTACACTAACCTGATAAATATTCTGCCAGATGACTTCTGCAAATGCAGTCAAGGTAGCAACCACCAAGCAGGGAAAAGTAGCTCTACCATGCGTCACCTCAGATTTTAAACCAGAGATGTTTGTTGTCCAAGGAGGACTTTCACAAATTTTGCTGTAGCATATGTGCTCTGACTAGCTGTAGAATTTTATGAAATTCAGAAAAATATCTCAACTTCTGACCATATGCAAATTTCCCAAGACCATGCTGCACCAGTGAACTCCTGCTATATAAAACACAAGGACAGGGTTGTGTTTTCAGGTAGAGCTTCACAGATATTAGTTTAGCAGGAAGTAGAAACACAGTAGTCCCCAACTGAAATCTTAATTCTCACTGATGGTACTCTCAAATGCACATCTGGCCTCCAAGAACTGTGTTTCTGGGTAAAATAACTGTGAATGGGTATACCTGTGTCTGTATTCAGCTGTAAGTTTTTATGGGAAAGTCTTCACAAGATGGAAAAGTAGGCTATTATCATAGGTTAAGAAATAAAAACCAGAATGAAATCAAGCATCCTCCTCTTTCATCTGCCACCTCTGAGGGCTGGAAAAGCTTTCTTATGACTCTAAGGAGCCTGCAAGCACATATGCCCATTCTACCACTCTCTTTGCCTTTCACTTTCTCTTTCTCTCCCACCTTTCTTTTATTGCTCTGCATTAAATATAGGATGAGGACTTCAATCTTCAGGCTGCTGTGCAAATTGGGATATCTTCCCCTGGCCTTTTTTTGGGGGTGTTTTAATGTGGCTGCTGTGTTTCAGCAGGAAGAGGGTTTTCTTTCATCATCTTGATGCTGGGTGCCTAAACTCTGCCAAAGTTGTATCCTAGGTGACAATGTGATTTTTTGGATCTTGAGAACTTGGTACTGGTACTTGGTACTTGAAGGACTCTTATTATGATTTTTAATTACATCCTCAGCCAAAGACATGCACTTTTTTACTCATTTCAGTTCAAGGTACCAACCCAGCCCGGTTTTATTATTTTTCTTTTTATGTCATCATTCTTGATATACCAGGCAGCAAAGGGAGAAGCATTGTCAGACTGATGGACTTCAGGGGCAGAAAAGTCTGCCATCTACCTTCTTTCCCAGCATAAAGTTTTCAGGAATTAATCCCTGCTTCACGTTGAGTTGAACTGGAGTTTGGCTTTTAGAAGAACATACAGTCTTAATAAAAACATTGTCAGGATTCTGAAGGGCTGAGGTCCCATCAATACCTTTAAGAAAATCATCTTCACTATTAAAGCTCTAAAATGTCTAATATTGCACTTGAACATTTGGCTATTCTTTTCAAAATCTGCATTGTCATACCTCTGCAGTACCTGTAATTTTATGTGTATATGCTTGGGAAAGGATTCGCTTTATTTGGCTGTATCCATCTGGGAGCTGGATTTATAGCCTAGACTGCCTCTATAGTCCTACTCATAGAGGACCAGTGTCTCCAAAGAGCAACTCATCCCACCTACTCTACAGATCCATCTTAATATGAGAATGACAGCTGTCCACATATGTCTGTCTATGATCTGTCAAAGGAGGCTGGGTACTTACATCTGAACGAGATGAATGAAACTACATTACTAAATTTCAGATGACTCATAATCTCATTAGTAAAAAGGAAAAGAAAATCAAGTTGCATAAGCATGACCGTTGAACGAGACTGCCCTCCTTTAGTACTCTTTAGCAGTCATTGACTTACTCGTGTTTCCACAGTTCCATCATCTGCCCAAAACATATGTGAAGCTGGCTGGCCTTTATTTAGCCACATTTAACAAGTCATTATCTTCAGATTTTTTTAAATGATGGCAGAATAATATTAAGATTTTTTTCAGTCCTTTCAGTCCCCCGGTATTTCAGAACTGAGAAACATTACCAGTGGCTCAAAGAGTGCCCTAGACTGCTTTTATGAAAGCCTTGTTTGCAAGCTACCCATACCTTTAATTTTAAAATCTTGGGCTTTGTTTCCAAAAAGATGCAGTGTTTAGCAACTGCATCTGAAGATTGCCCTTAGTGTCTGTTTGGAGTGAACAGACATGGTCTGTTTACGTCAACTGGCTTTCCTCCAGCTGCAAAACAGTAATATTTATTGACTATCATAGCTTGACTACTACATGAGCATGGACCATATTTACTATGAAGGCAGTCTGAAGGATAAGTCACCCATTTGTACCATGGGCAAAGCTAGCTAGCTCAAGGCAAGTCACAGAAGGAATCTGGGACCATGCACATGAAAAAAAGGTGGTAAATCATGATCTGAAACACTCTTCAGAAAGTCTACTTCCAATTCTTAATCAGGTCTGACACTTTCATCCATAATCAGGTATTTGTCATATTTAAAAGTAGAATAGCTCTTAATTCTATTTGGGGGATCGTCTTGGAAAACCACTTCCACAACTTAAAACAATTATGATTATCAAAAGACCAGTGAAACCACTAATTCCCTGCTGAAAACTTTGAGACATACTGAAAGAAACACGAGGCTTCAGCTGCTGGCCTCACCGTCTTCCAGAGGGGATGGTCACTCACTGCCCCTACACCTACACAAACCCAGTGGTTCCCCCAAGCCCAATCCACCGGGATTGTGGTGAGCGGAACAGGAAAGCACACTTGAAAATCAAAGCATCCCCCACCCCTCATCACTCATCCCCACTAAGATGTGGCCTCAAACTCCATGCAAAGCTTTCTCTCTATTGCCCAATATTCCCTATTATAGGGAATAATCTCTGTAGCCTGTGAGACGTTGTGTCGCGCAGCATCAGGCACAACTTAATTCTCTCCAGTAAGGCTGCAGCTTTTTTATATGTCCATCAGTAATAATAGCTCATCCTTTAATGGAGTATTTGTAATTTGTTTTGCTATTATAGTACAGCAGCAGTTGCTCCGTTGTCATAGTTAATGCTGTTTCATTTCTTTCTCTCCGCAAACACTTACCTGGTTCTCTATTCCCATAGATTCTGAGCACCTCATACCCTCTTTTTTCATTCTTGCAAGATAGTGAATCTCTTTCTCCCTGACCTGTATCCAGAAAAAACATATTTGACTCAGAGTTAACATCTGAAGTTGTGGGCTAACAGTATAGTTTTTACATTTCTAGATGATTGATAGACCCTGCAAACAGAGGTGATAAGCAGAATTCTAAAACTCTTATAAGTTTATAGCAAAAATAGAGGAAGACTAAGATAAATGAAACATATTGTAATTTAATGAGCGAGGCCAACAACTAAACTGAGCAGGACCATGGTTTCTAAATAAATACTTGAACATATTGGCTGTGTAGGCCTTAAATTATCACAGTGTGTTACTGCAAGCGGATTTTCATTCACGTTAGAGAAAAAGAAAAGAAAGAAAACAAGGAAGTCAAGGAATATTCTTTAAGAGGTCAGTCATAAAAATTTATCTGCTGTGGGATCCACCTTATCTGACTGTCTAAAAACTCAACATCTTGCCTACAACCAATACAGAGTGATGGTCACCTTCCAGGGGCAAATTATATTATAAGATAAATGCTTAAGACAGCTTGAATGAATCAACCTGAAGATACCCAATTCTTTCCACTGAGGCCAAGAAACTAGATTAGACACCTGACTTCAAGATGTCAATAATTAGGTGGTATGAGTGCATCCCAATGCCTAAGAAGCCATTACACTGAGTGAATATCGTTAGTAGGCAATTCACACAAAGCTTCATGTGTCCCTCCAGTGAAGGATGTGGAAAACCCAACTTTTCTCCTAAGACCTGGAAAATCAATAGAGGGAGCTCCCTACACACTCTCTGTCCCAGCCAAGACACTGCTACTGCTCACCTACCCTAGCTAGCAGGCCTCCTCAAACCTGTTTCTGTAAACTATTGCACATGCACAGAGGACTGGTGGAATAAAGGGTTTTAAGAGAAAGCAAACCACCCCTCCACTTTCCCCGGGAGCCAAGGAAAGGATATGGAAAGAATACGCAGTGGACACTGGAACTGGGCTCAGTGATCTCCACGATAAACCTCAGGTCACCAAAGCTCTTCTAGACTCTACAGCAGGGTAAATTGTGCTGACCAGCCCTCAGCTCCCTTCAGGACCTCACAGAATTGGGAAGCTCACTGGAGTCTATCTGCAGTGAGATGTATATGTGTATGGGACGTTTGGACAATCAGCTCACTTTTGGCAGGTTATGGCAAGTTTTCACACTGCTAGTGGTACTTGGCGTTTCTTGTCTGATAATACTTTAAAAGATTGGGATGGAAACATGTAAGGCCTGTGCAAGGTCTCAGGGGGCTTGAGATGTATCTTCATTCATATCTCGTGAACAGAAGGAAATTATTTTCACAACGATCTGCTAAGTCTTGTTTGGCTGCCAGAATAGGGAATTATACAAAAGACAGTCCTGAAAGACTTTCTGACAGAGTGAAATTTGCCCACTGAAAGACAGCGAAAGGATTTCTCACATTGAAGACAACACCTGCAAGGGCTGCTTGGAATAGGCTACCATATCCCTTGATTCCTAACACTGAAATCAGGAGGAGTAAGATAGGTAGGTTTGTTAAAAAGAAAAAAAAAAAAAAAAAAAAAAGTGATTCTGAGTGTTTAAAAGGCAGCGGGATGGGATATGAACACCTGCTGTCTTCCAGGGCCCTCAAAGAAAGGAGCTCAGAGGCTCAGAGTTTGAGGACTGAGATTTGTTAGGTCAGAAGGTAGTGTTGGAGACACCAGTCGTGCTTTAGGAGACATAAATCCTCAGGACTTATCTACAGAATAACACTGTGGGATTAAAAGAAGCAGAAGACTTCATGAACTCTTCATTCAGCCAAACTCTGGTAGAGGAGCTCCCTCTCCACAAGCCATTTCAGCACTACAAAACCCTCTGTCAGTCCTAACAAAAGCCTCTTTGAGAGGAAGTTATCATTAAGGCAATATACAGTAAATTTGACTCACTTTGTCACCCAAGAGCTCCGGGGCTTTGTAAAGAAAATCTAGACCCCTAAACTGCAAAATGCAGTTCGTCCTGCTGCACCAGGATGTCCTGCACTGCGTGGCGCAGGAGACTCAACAGCATCAGCATGAAGCCACTTTGTTCCTATCTTGTGAAGGTGGGGACGCACTGGTTTCACTCAGGCTCTGCTGAAGACATAGGTATGAGAACCCTGAGAAAAATCAGTCTGTCCTGTTAACCTCCCTGTCCTACAGAGTTTAACTTTTCAAGTAATTACACAGCAGACGCATTCTCCGGAATAGTGGTTGGACTGAGTTAGAGCTTCCTTCACCACCATGATATACAGATTACACGGAGAGATACTATAGCTGCCTCTCTGTGGGAGAACGAGGTCTGAGAACCTTAACAGCATGTCCTACATTTTTAACTCATGACCTCTATTGCTTGTTTGTTTTTTATTCCAAATTGAAAGTACTTGACAGCTATTCTGATCTCAGGCTACTGATAATGTGCCTGCAGCTGAAATGTCACCCATTTTAAGGGGGGTTGGGTGTAGATATCAAAAGCAAAACAATCACTTCTCTCTTTGACTTGATCTCTGGGGCATCGGACACAGATTTAGCATTATCTGAAGTATTCAGCGAGTGCTTCCACAGATGTGCAGCCCCTTTTGAAGAACTGTCTCAAGCATCATTTTAAGCCTTGGGTATAAAATAAACTTCAAATCTGTTACAGCTTGAACAAAAAGCAAAGCTGGCAGCCATTCTTCCTTTTAAAGACCTCTGTTTACTGTAGAGAGTTTTAGCCATGTTTTAATTTCAGAGTTTTTTAAATATGTATTTTCTGAGAAATAAACATAGATGACGTAACTGTAAATTAAACCTGAGTCCCCTGGCTGCTAGCCCAGGTGTCTACCAGGAAGGCCAACTGTCTTGCAAGTTCAGCTGCATCTCCCTGGCTGCCCTATAGCCAGGGCAAGCTCTGTTTATGTTCCTCTTAAAATAAATACATGTATTCGTTGGTACAGGGATCAGCAAACCAGAGCTTAGTCTGTTACACTTTCTACTCCTAGGGAGTCTTACCTGGCTGCTGGTTTGCATGATTAAGTCCACACAGGTACAGCACACTAAAACACTTCCATTGGTATAGAAAAACCCACACATCAGTACTAAACGGTGGCAGTTTGATACTGCGTAGTTGCTTATGTGCTGGAAAGGCAAGAGAAGAATCTGCAGTGAAATCGGCTAGTAAAGCTGCAACAGTGGCTGGAGAGGGAGTAGTGTGGGTGAGATGGGTGCAGCAGAGGGAGCAGCACAAGCCCTGGGGGTAAGTTAGGAGGCAAAAGAGGACACAGGAGCCAGCCCTCTGGTACCTTTGGCAATAACACCCACTGGCTCGCTGCAGGTGTGGCCGTGCATTGCGCAGGCCAGTCCTTCCTGGGGATACACTCCTAAATTCCATACTACTGATTTCTAGTCACTGCACAGTGATGCAGATACCTCTTGTAACTCTGAATCAATCTCACACATCCCTGGAGAGCCTCAGGGGAGTCTGTGGTTCATTTTACTGCCAGGACTATATTGTCTGAAAACCGTGCAATTGCTATTAGCAGCAATAAGCTTTTGAAGAAACACTGCATAAACACCACAGTGGATCTGCAGGCAGATCTGCATCCTAGGCACTCCTCTCTGCCAGTGACAAATACAATAGCACACTTCTAGTTATTAAGAATTTTTTTGTGCCTGAAATAAATGTGGTAGATGAACACTGTGAATTTCAGCAGCATGGAAAATATCCAGGTGAGGCAACAAAAACTGTCCTGCTTCTTTAAAATAGCAGATCATTACATGTCAGTCAGAGCATGGCAAATGGAAAGGATTCAAGCGTATTCCCACTTGATCCAGATCTGGCAGACGCTTTTAACCGTTACTGATGAGACTAAGTTGGCTGTAATAACCGTGCAAGTGACAATCCAGAGTACACTAAGCCAGGAATGATGTTGTTTATAATAATGATTCATGGAGAATTACAGTAACACAAACACACATCCATACACTCTAGGAATTGCTAACTATCAAGGGAAAAGACGCAGCCCTTATGAATCCATGAAGGCACAGTGCAAATGATGTGGCTGTTTCAAATGGCTTTCTTCAAATGAAGAAATTTCAGCGCAAACTGCTATGGAAGAACAGAGAATTTGGCTAAATTTCAGCAGAAGTCTCTGCCTCCACAAGAGGTATCAGAAGTTACTGGGCCAAGGGGAACTGTTTCCCCCTCTACTCTGCCCTGGTGAGACCACATTTGGAGTCCTGTGTCCACTTTTCGGCACCCCAGTTTAAGAAGGATGTGGAACTGCTTCAGCAAGGCCAGCGGAGAGCTACCAAGATGATCAGGGGGCTGGAGCATCTCCCTTATGAGGAAAGGCTGAGAGACCTGGGTTTGTTCAGCCTGGAGAAGAAAAGACTGAGCGGGGATTTCATCAATACCTACAAATATCTAAAGGGCGGGTATCAAGAGGATGGGGCTGGACTCTTTTCTGTGGTGCCCAGTCAAAGGACACGGGCAATGGGCACAAGCTGGAACATGGGAAGTTCCACCTCAATGTGAGAAAAAACTTCTTTCCCTTGAGGGTGCCAGAGCAGTGGAACAGGCTGCCCAGGGGGGTTGTGGAGTCTCCTTCCCTGGAGACATTCAAGACCCGCCTGGAGGCGTTCCTGTGCCCCGTGCTCTGGGTGTGCCTGCTCAAGCAGGGGGGTTGGACGAGATGGTCTCCAGAGGTCCCTTCCAACCCCTGCCATTCTGTGATTCTCCTTTGAGTAAGCATCGATGCAGTAGAAAACACATCATGTGGTGTGGTACGCAGTATTGTGGATGCTTCTTTTACATCAGGAGGACAGTTATGGGCTACAGAAGAAAAGCTGGACAATTGTCTACAGTGTCTATAGTATCCCAGTCATTTTACTTGCAAGTCTAGAGCCACCTGCAGAACCAAATTCCTGAACTGCCTGCAGAACAAAATTCCTGTGCTTGTCTACCTACACATAAATTTGATTTTTTATTTAGCTTTCATACCTGACAAAATTTATACTCCATATACTGATATCCTATCCAATGTGGAGACCAGCTTCAGGTACTAACACATGCAAATAATTGACAGACACACAAACCCAGTGCCACCAAAGTGTATAACACTCTTATAAGAAACCATGCCAATAAAACTTTGCTATATAAAAGACCTTGTGCAGAGAATAATTTTTTGACCTAGTATGACAGAAAGACAACAGAAATTATGTTTGACACTGATGAAAAGCACCTGTAGGGCAAGATCTTAAGAAAATGAGCCTTGAACAATGGTACTGAGGTAACTGGATCCAGTTTAGAAATGGGTTTCACTAATAAGCATAGGAAAGAACAAGGCTTTTCATACTATTTTCATACTCATCTCTGAATGACCTTAAGAGAGCCAGATGAAGCCATGGTGACAGACATATCCAGTCAATGTCACCATTGAACAAGTATTTATTTTGATGGACAAGGATGCTTTATACTTTTGCTGTACAGAGCGTGTCTCACCAAGCAATGCTGCTGGCAGGCAGCAGAGACCTCAAGGCACATATTACACCTAATAATTTACCATTTGAAATGTTTGCCTTAAAGTATTCATATCAGACACCACATACTTTTTCTGAAAATTATGTCTATGACTTTCAGTAACAAGCTTAGTTGCCCATTATGGTATGGATGATGTTACTGTCCACTAAAGACTTCTGAAGTACATGGAAAAGGCTTCTCTACTCCATCGACACAGCAGGACTGAAACTGAACTTTGGCAAATACTCTTTCTGTGCACAGCATTGGCTTTTATTGGGCAAAAAAGTCCTCCCATATGAATTAAATTTGACTCAGTCTTTACAAAACTACATTGTTGAAAATGTTGCAAACATTATGTTTGTTCTGTAGAAATAAATGGTGGCATGCAAAGCTTCTCCTATCTTTTATTCAGCAGTAAAACTACTAAAATATTACTTTGAAGAACCCCAAAGTTGTCCTAGATGGATGCCACAAAAATGTTTGGAATGATGAGGATCATAGATAACCCAGGACTTAGGCTGTTTGATCCTGGATTGTCTACAACCTATTGATGTCTTAGATGACGGACCAGAACTGGATGTGCTCAACTTCATCAGGACAGCATGGATAAAGACACTGTATTTGCTCAAGAATTTTCAAAGGAGAAAAGAGGGAGCAGTCCCTTGTAGGAAAAGCTTATCCTTAGTCTTAGTCTGGTGTCAGAAAGCCATAGAGCTGTGGACTCCTGCTGCACACAGACCACAGCCCTTTGACCACACTGTGAACAATGAACAGGTCTACTGAGTGCAGATCTGAACTGTTCAATGGTCAGTGATACTACATATGTTTATAGATGAGACAGACACAGAAAAGATTGAAAGTTGCCTGCTTGTCTGACCTGCTCCTATTCTTTGCCACCTATCTAACCCTATCACTATGCTGATGGAGGATGACAGTGCACTTACTGCACAAGCATACAGACTGGCTGCAGCTGCAGGGAAGCAATGTAAAGAGCTTTGCTTAGCATGTCTGATTCAATAAAAACAATGTGGTTTTCTGACACCAAGATGGCTTAACAGTTCCAAGCCTTCAGCCAGCTCCACTGTCACACGTCTGTGGATTCCAGAGTAAACCATCTCTACAGGACAAATGTGTGATATAAGCTATTTATCACCTTCTTATTCAAGGGATCTATTGGAAAGCATGCCCACATGGCTCATGATGATTTCAGGGGATTCAGTATAAAAAAGTGTTTATCCAATCTATGCTGATGGACTGGATTCTCAACTAAAAGCTCCTCTGAAAGCTTGCGTTACTTGCCAGTCCCATGACAAGGTAGTAGCTGTTTATGTATCTTTTCAATCTGTTCCTCTGCCCAGATAGTGGGAAAAACCCACTATTAACTTCACAACCCTGTAAGATCATGTGCCACTTAATTGTCACTGTGCTATCCCAATCATTTTATGCTGTAGCTAGAAGCATTACCATATGCATGTTTACATATATATTTATAGGTACATATACACATATACATATATAAGTATACATAGATGCATGAGTTTATATTTTCATCAGACAAAAACCACAAAGAATTCATATCAGCCAATAGGTTAAATTTCTCCTCATTAGAATTTGACATTTTTTGAGGAAGAAAAGCACAATGTACAAAAAAATTATTTTTTTTTTTATTATGAGGGTGGTGAAACACTGGAACAAGCTGTCCAGAGAGGTTGTAGATGCCCCATCTCTGGAAACATTCTGTGATCATCCAAATATTACCTGTAGTCCAATTGAAAAAAGCAAACATTACAAAGGGACTTTGAAAAGGTGTTTGCAGACGGTTCCCTTGGAAGAGAGAGTTTGAAGAGCCCTTGTTAGAGGTGCTGCACAAGCAAACCAAGCTGCACACCATGTAACAATGTCAAGAATTTCTGCATGGTAGGGCAGGTACATCATAAGCTACATGTTGCGACAAAGAAGCTTAAACCCAAAACAATGTCACATTCAGAGAGCTGCCAAATAGGAGCAGCAAAAATCAGATTATACCCACTAATGTATTGAGGATCTGCAATTTCAATACACTTGCAGTAATCCAATTAAAAGTATAAAAAAACCTTCCTATTTCCTCTCATTTTGCTTACAACTTCTTATTTTGCTTCAGCCTCTCCGGTACTAAATGCATACAGGAATTTGAACAGCTCAGCATCCTACAAAATCCCAGCGATCCCTTGCATGGATGGGAAACTAAGAAAGTTCTGGAAAAAGATGAGTTTTCAATTATTTTTGCCTGAATCACAGTTCGTCTTTTTGTTCCTAGCTTATTGGCAGCCTCATAAGTGGTGATCCGGTCGCTGAACACTGCAATAACAAAAACCCCTTGCAGAAGGAACCAGGTTTTCTTCCAAGAAAAGGATGGAGCACTGTTGCCTGACTGGTGGTGCCAAGCAGCAGAGTGTCGATCAGCTGTTCCCAAAGAGAAGTGCTGGGACCCTTTGCTGTGTTGATTGTCCTCTCCTTGTGCACCCTTTGCAAGCCTTAGGCTGATGTGGTCACTGCTGGACTGTCTCCATCTTTGGGGGCCAACATGGTGGGCAGTTAACTTCTCTAGAGAGCGCTTTCAGAACTGTTTGCACTGGAGGTTGCACAGAAGTCCTGAAGGTGACCTCAGCTCAAACACAGACAACACTGCTTCTGATGAAGAAGCACTTTCTTCTCACCTAAATGGCCAAATCCTAACCACTTCATTCCATAAAATTAAGTGTTACACAGAAGCCTGGCACCCTGCAGATCACCTATTCCTAGAAAACCATATTTTTAAAAAAGAGTCCTAAAGAAAAAAATAGAAAGATTTCAAGAAATCTTACACAAAGTACTGAGTATTTACCTAACAGATTGACAAGAAAGGCAATATAGAATGAACTCTAAGAGGTCTCTGAAGACCTGATCTACAGTGCTGATGAGAAGGAGCCAGAAAGACATTGAGAAGGCTCCAATCTTTATAATCCTGGCTGGGAGCAGAAGGACATCATGAGAATGCGCCCCAACAGGAACAGCAACTCAGGAGTTGCTAAAGCATGGGAACTATGTTTGGGTTTGTCACTAATCAGGTGAAAAACAACTTCCAACCAGAAGATCATGAGCCAGCAATGTGCCCTTGTGGCCAAGAAGGCCAACAATATCCTGGGCTGCATTAAAAGGAGTGTGGCCAGCAGGTCAAGAGAGATTATCCTCCCCCTCTACTCTGCCCTGGTGAGACCACATTTGGAGTCCTGTGTCCACTTTTCGGCACCCCAGTTTAAGAAGGATGTGGAACTGCTTCAGCAAGTCCAGCGGAGAGCTACCAAGACGATCAGGGGGCTGGAGCATCTCCCTTCTGAGGAAAGGCTGAGAGACCTGGGTTTGTTCAGCCTGGAGAAGACTTGGGGGGGGATCTTGTCAATGCTTATAAATATCTAAAGGGTGGGTGTCAAGAGGATGAGGCCAGACTCTTTTCAGTGTTGCCCAATGACAGGACAAGGGGCAATGAGCACAAGCTGGAACATGGGAAGTTCCACCTCAATGTGAGAAAAAACTTCTTTCCCTTGAGGGTGCCAGAGCAGGGGCACAGGCTGCCCAGGGGGGTTGTGGAGTCTCCTTCCCTGGAGACGTTCAAAACCTGCCTGGAGGCGTTCCTGTGTCCCCTGCTCCAGGTGTGCCTGCTCCAGCAGGGGGGTTGGACAAGATGATGTCCAGAGGTCCCTTCCAACCCCTATCATTCTGTGATTCTGTGAAAAAAAAAAAAAACAAAAACCAAAAAACCAAAAACAACAACAAACCGAAAACAAAACTATTTTTTCTTTTTAGCAACAGCAATTTTTCAAGACTGGTGACTAGACAGATACTTTTACCTTCAGTGCAGTCACCTAGACAAGGGTCTGGTGTTCAGCAGGGCTGTGCACCAGGCATCTCGTTCCCAGCAGCAGTAAAGGGTATGAGCCTTGGATCCATGGGTAGTTGCAACCTGCAGTGATGGGACTGGTGATACTTTAAAGTGTGCAAGGTGTAGGTGAGAGAAACTGAGGTTGTGATTAATGCTGTAGGATCCAAGAGACAAGTTCAGCTTGTCAGCATCGCCACTTAACACAGTTTGATCTCTGCCTTGCATGTTGCAACATTTTTCCTATTCGCCCGCCTCGCCTATTTCGCCTGTGGCAGGAATTGCTGCTGTGAGTCCCATGCCCAGTGCTATTCCACTGTTGCCTAGGCCCTCTAATAACAGAAAATAATAACAATCATAATCTTAGAAACCAGAGTTTGAAAACAAAAATTGATTTTCAGAGATGCTTTGGTCAGCTTTTTACTTTCTCTGTGAGTGCAGCTCCCTCAGTCCTGGCACCAATTCTACAGTTGCCCCGGTTGGTCGGAGACAGAACTTTGTGTATAAAAAAAGGAGGTTTTCTCATAACTCGCGTTTTTTGTATAAGTGAAGTTTAAAAGTCTTTTAAACCATCAGAGGAAAAAAAAAAGAAAGGACTTAGTCACCAGCATATGAAAAACTGCTTTTTCTAGACATCCTGGTTGACTTCCAAGCTGCATCTGACAGCTAGAGGAGCGCAGTCCATCATGGCTCTTTTTCCATTTCCAGTCCTTTCCCTGAAGCCCTTCATTTCTGTAAAACATTCCCTCTCAGTGTCCCCCACACTTCATCCCACTCATGACTGGCTTAAGTGATGCATCTGAAAGATCTGAGCTGTGTGGAACACAGCTTTGTACAAGTCTGACACCAGGGACAGACGGAGGGACTCCAACAACCCTTTTTTTTCTGCAGGTGTGGTAATTTGGGAAACTCACAGATGCTGAATCTGTCACACCAGATCCATTAGTCTCTGCACAAAGTACTGAGTACACTCACGTGTGCACGTGGTCCTATAGAAACATATGCACATACAGGAGAAAATCAGGAAAAAATTTAGAGCTTTCCTTTCTATTAACCTGATCTTTCAGCTATACCTTACTAACCTGAGAGGAGGCGATACCCTACAGCTCATAGAAAGACCAGCTTTGAGTGGGGGATTTATTTTCCTCTTAAAAACAACGTACATATTTTTTATTAATTCACCCTGTATGTTCTACCTTTAGCAATAGCCTGTACCATGTCAGGCTTTACTGAAGACCTCCATTGGTGTAAGAAATGCTATACTCCATCAAGCCACAGTCTGCTTGGTCTAATATCTTGCTTTCAAGACTAACCAAGATGTTTCGAAGGAAATTCCTGAAAATCCCAGTGGTACTCAAATTATGGAATAATCTGTTTCTAAGATGCCACCATTTTTTTAGCAGTTGGCTAATGTCCTTATTCTTTCTGCTCTCTGTTTTCAATCTTTATGTCAGTAAACAAGGTCAGATCCTTGTTAGTTATCTAAAGGAAGCATTGCTCCACTAATTCCAGCTGAGATGCGTCCTTTCATACCAGCTGAAGATCTGCTTCTCTCTCCTTTTTGTGCCCATCATTGCCATGGTATCAAAGAATTCTCTTTCAAAACAGTAGGATTTTTGTCTGGTTGGTTTTGGACGCTGCTAATTTAGTAAAGAATAGAGCTGTCCATTGGAATCTAATTTATCTATTATAATAGTTCATTTTACAGGCAGCATAAGTCCTGTAACTGGTTCATCTGTCCCTTCCCAAGAGCTGCCGTGCATGACACCTGGTAGGCAGTGTAACCCTGCTCACAACCAAGACCTCCCCTCACTGTTCACCTCTTTCTGCAGGATCATCAGTGATATTCTACAGCATGGGTTGCAATTGTTTCTCTTTCAGCCCATCTGAAATCAGTAATTTTTCCTTTTTCTTCCATTCTCTTGGCCCATTTCTAATCTATGACAGCACTTTTCTTCTTGTCCTATGAGTGCTAGTTTCTTTAATACCCTTTTGGAAGGGATTTTGTAAGAGACTTTTTGAAAGCTTTGGTGATCTTCTCCTGAACGGAGGGTATGACATCATTTCAGAGTCCAGCCATTACCTTCCCCCTGTTGCCCTGAAAAATCTGCCGTGGTGAGAAGGGTGGAGGGGACTGAACAGCCATTGTGTGCGTGCTGGCTGGCACAGCCTCCTCCATTTGATGGTGCTTTCCATGGAAATTGTGGCTGCATTCAATTTGGCTGAGTTTTGAGGGCTATTTTTGGAAGGTTTAATAACCTCCAGGGAGTGACTTTTACTCATGTAAAGGGTCTTGACTTTAATTTATTAAAGAAATAAAAACATGCCCCCCCTGCTTAACTTCAGTTGGCTTGCAGAGAGTATAAAGAAGGGGGGTGGCTGGAGCAGAAGCAAGGTGTGTATGGATCCCTGGTTTGCTGGGATGGCTTTTCTGAACCATGAGAGGATCAAATAGCCTGAGAGATGACTTGGGGAGAGAAGAACTGATGCTACCTGTGACCAAAGGATTGTCAACCAATTATGATGGCTTGGGGCAATGAGTAAAAGTCCTTTGGATCTTCCACAAGACTTCCCTCCAGGTGAGGGAACAGGTCAGGAGAAGAGAAGAGGATCTGAGGGAGAGATGGACAGAGGACCAAAGAGGGGACTTGTGGTGCGTTTCCATGCACACAAACGCTTGAGCTATAAGCACAGTCACTACAGTGAAAGCAAGTCTCAGGGACCTTTAGACAGCAGAGTGACTATAACCTGCCAATGTTCTATATCACAGAACACAGATAGACTAAGCTGCTGCTGTGTAACTCGGGGTGGATGAGTTGTCCACGTTTTTTAATCTCCTCTACGTAAGTATACTAGGTTATGGGGACACATGAACAGAGAGAGAATCTAAGGCATAGTTTTGGAGAAAATCAAGCCTTATTGGCTTTTAAAGAGTGAGCAAGGTGTACATTAAAAAAGCAGGCATTTGAGAGGATGTCAAATTTTGGTTTCATTTACTCTCATTTATTGAGAGAGCTTTAAACTAGAGGCTTCATGGAGAGAGCTTTAAAATAGATGCAAAGCGGGAAGGGGATAAAACCAGGCTTGCTAGGAATGAGCCTAGGGGTGGCATGCCTATGTTGGAGAAGAGATCAACAGATCAGCTGAAGTGCATTTACACCAATGCACGCAGCATGGGCAATAAACCGGAGGAGCTGGAAGCCATTGCGCACCAGGGAAACTATGATGTGGTCACCATTACGGAAACATGGTGGGATGGCTCGCACAACTGGAGCTCTGCAATGGATGACTACAAGCTCTTTAGAAGGGACAGGCAAGGAAGGAGAGGTGGAGGGGTAGCCTTGTATGTTAGAGAGTGTTTTGACTGTCTAGAACTCAATGACAGTAATGATAAGGTTGAGTGCTTACCAGGGGGAAGGCTAATAAGGCAGATATCCTGGTGGGAGTCTGTTATAGACCACCCAACCAGGATGAGGAGACAGATGAAGTACTCTACAAGCAGTTGGCTGAAGTCTCACAATCTCTAGCCTTTGTTCTCATAAGAGACTTCAACTTACCAGATATCTGCTGGAAATACAACACAGCAGAGAGAAAGCGGTCTCGGAGGTTCCTGGAGTGTGTGGGAGACGATAACTTCCTGACACAACTGGTAAGCAAGCCAACCAGGGGAGATGCCCCGCTGGATCTGCTGTTTACAAACAGAGAAGGCCTGGTGCGTGATGTGGTGGTCGGAGGCTGTCTTGAGCTCAGCACCCATGACATGATAGTGTTTTTGATTCTTGGAGAAGTAAGGAAGGGGGTCAGCAAAACTGCTACCCTGAACTTTAGAAGGGCAGACTTTGGATTGTTAAGGAGTCTGGTTAACAGAGTCCCTTGGGAGGCAGTCCTGAAGGGCAAAGGAGTCCAGGAAGGCTGGATGTTATTAAAGAAGGAAGTCTCAAAGGCACAGGAGCAGGCCATCCCCATGTGCCGTAACTCAAGCAGGTGGGGGAGAAGACTGGCTTGGCTGAATAGGGAGCTTTGGCTGGAACTCAAGAGAAAAAGGAGAGCTTACTGCCTCTGAAAGAAGGGGCAGGTGACTCAGGAGGACTACAAGGATGTTGTGAGGTTATGCAGGGAAAAGATTAGAAAGGCAAAGGCCCAGCTGGAACTTAAACTGGACGCTGCCATTAAAGATAACAGAAAATGTTTTTAGATCAGTGACAAAAGGAGGGCCAGGGAGAAGCATCCTCCTTTGTTGGATGTGGAAGGTAACCTTGCCATGAAAGATGAGGAGAAGGCTGAGGTACTTAATTCTTTCTTTGCCTCAGCCTTCAACAGTCAGACTGGTCATCCTTGGCGTTGTCAGGCCCCTGTGCTGGGAGATGGAGCTAGTATGCAGAATGAAGTCCCAGTTGTTGAAGAGGTGGTAGTCACCGACCTGCTCCTTCACCTGGATGTTCACAAGTCCATGGGGCCAGATGGGATCCACCTGAGGATACTGAGGAAGCTGGCAGAGGAGCTCACCAAGCCACTGTCCATCATTTATCAGCAGTCCTGGTCAACTAGGGAGGTCCCAGATGACTGGAAACTAGCGAATGTGATGCCCCTCTACAAGAAGGGTCGGAAGGAGGATCCAGGGAACTACAGGCCTGTCAGCCTGACCTCAGTGCGGGAAAGGTTATGGAGCAGATCATCTTGAATGCCATTATATGGCACGTGCAGGACAACCAGGGGATCAGGCTCAGCCAGCATGGGTTTATGAAAGGGAGGTCCTGCCTCACTAACCTGGTCTCCTTCTATGATAAGGTGACCCGCTTAGTGGATGAGGGGAAGGCTGTGGAGATTGTCTACCTGGACTTTAGTAAGGCCTTTGACACCGACTCCCACAGCATTCTCCTGGAGAAGCTGGCTGCTCACGGCTTAGACAGGTGTACTCTTTGCTGGGTAAAAAACTGGCTGGATGTCCAAGGCCAGAGAGCTGTGGTGAACGGAGCTAAATCCAGTTGGCGGCTGGTCACAAGTGGTGTTCCCCAGGGCTCTGTGTTGGGGCCAGTCCTGTTTAATATCTTTATCAATGATCTGGATGAGGGGATTGAGTGCACCCTCAGTAAGTTTGCAGATGACACCAAGCTGGGTGGAAGTGTCGATCTGCTGGAGGGCAGGAAGGCCCTACAGGGGGACCTGGACAGGCTGGATCTTCAGGCCGAAGCCAATGGTATGAGATTCAACAAGGCCAAGTGCCGGGTCCTGCACTTGGGTCACAACAACCCCATGCAACACTACAGGCTTGGGGAAGAGTGGCTGGAGAGCTGCCCAGCAGAGAAGGACCTGGGAGTGTTGGTTGTCAGCCGGCTGAACATGAGCCAGAAGTGTGTCCAGGTGGCGAAGAAGGTCAATGGCATCCTGGTTTGTATCAGGAATAGTGTGGCCAGCAGGAGCAGGGAAGTGATAGTGCCCCTGTACTCGGCACTGGTGAGGCCACACCTTGAATCCTGTGTTCAGTTTTGGGCCCCTCACTACAAGGAGGACATCGAGGCGCTGGAGTGTGTCCAAAGAATGGCAATGAAGTTGGTGAAGGGTCTAGAGAACAAGTCTTATGAGGAGCGGCTGAGGGTCCTGGAGTTGTTTAGCCTGGAGAAGAGGAGGCTGAGGGGAGACCTTATCGCTCTCTACAACTACCTGAAAGGAGGTTGTAGCGAGGCGGTGGTCAGTCTCTTCTCCCTAGTAACAAGCGATAGGATGATAGGAAATGGCCTCAAGCTGCGCCAGGGGAAGTTTAGGTTAGATATTAAGAAAAACTTCTTCACCGAAAGAGTTGTCAAGAATTGGAACAGGCTGCCCGGGGAGGTGGTTGAGTCTCCATCCCTGGAGGTATTTAAAAGAAGGGTAGACATGGTGCTTGAGGATATGGTTTAGTGGTGGACTTGGCAGTCATAGGTTAGTGGTTGGACTCAATGATCTTAAGGGTCTTTTCCAACCTTAACAATTCTATGATTCTATGAAATTTGCCATTTTTTGGGTTGGAAGAAATTGATTCTAGGGGTTGCATAAGTTGGAAGCTGGGCTACGGCCTTAGAATCTGCAATATTGTTGTATTTAAATAACCATTAGAGAGCAGCATCCTAAACCAGGCACATCTTCTCCAAAACATCCTTCCCTCCTCGTCTCATTGTGAAATTTTCCCTTACTTGAAGGTATCTTCTATGGAGATCCAGGGACTTTCATCTACTGCCCTAATTTCTTGGAGCAGTGTCTTTTGGTCACAGATGGTGCCATATCTTTTTCAATAAGCTCAGGTGTTGGCATGGAGGAACTGATGCTGCCTTAGGGGTCTTGGGAAAATTCTGATCAATTAGAACTAAACAACCTTTGGCCACAGGTGAGAAGGCAGTGTGCAGTAATTGTCTATCTAGACGAAGTGGGATTGCTTGGCTGTTACCCCGAAGGTGCATGTCTGAATGCAATGTGTTAATGAGACGGTCAAGAAATACTAATGCCACTGTTTTCTATGTTAACAGTCAGTGGTGGAGGGGAAGACCTCAGAAAAAATGGGATCAATGGGAGTCATGGATTCAACTGTCATTTTACTGCTGTAGATGGCCTTTCTATACACCCCATTGGTAGTGAGGCCATTTTTCACCTGCTCTTTAAAAGAAGATTTCTATCTCCAGCTCTGTAAATCTGGTACTTCTCATGAATCACAGAATCACAGAACGGTAGGAGTTGGAAGGGACTTCTAGACATCATCTTGTCCAACCCCCCTGCTGGAGCAGGCACACCCAGAGCAGGGGGCACAGGAACGCGTCCAGGCAGGTTTTGAACGTCTCCAGGGAAGGAGACTCCACAGCCTCCCTGGGCAGCCTGTGACACTGCTCTGGCACCCTCAAGGGAAAGAAGTTTTTTCTCATGTTTAGGTGGAACTTCCCATGTTCCAGCTTGTGCCCATTGCCCCTCGTCCTGTCATTGGGCAACACTGAAAAGAGTCTGGCCTCATCCTCTTGACACCCACCCTTTAGATATTTATAAGTATTGACAAGATCCGCCCCCAAGTCTTCTCCAGGCTGAACAAACCCAGGTCTCTCAGCCTTTCCTCAGAAGGGAGAGGCTCCAGCCCCCTGATCGTCTTGGTAGCTCTCCGCTGGACTTGCTGAAGCAGTTCCACATCCTTCTTAAACTGGGGTGCCGAAAAGTGGACACAGGACTCCAAATGTGGTCTCACCAGGGCAGAGTAGAGGGGGAGGATAATCTCTCTTGACCTGCTGGCCACACTCCTTTTAATGCAGCTCAGGATATTGTTGGCCTTCTTGGTCACAAGGGCACATTGCTGGCTCATGATCAACTTGTTGTCCACCAGCACTCCAAGGACCTTCTCAGCAGAGCCGCTTTCCAGTAGTTCAGCCCCCAGCCTGTACTGGTGCATGGGGTTGTTCCTCCCCAGATGCAGGACCTTGCACTTGCTCTTGTTGAATTTCATGAGGTTCCCCTCGGCCCAGCTCTCCAGCCTGTCCAGGTCTCGCTGGATGGCAGCACAGCCTTCTGGTCTATCAGCCACTCCTCCCTGCTTGGTATCATCAGCAAACTTGCTGAGGTTACACTCCATCTCTTCATCCAGGTCATTGATGAATATGTTGAACAGGACTGGGCCCAGCACAGACCCCTGGGGAACACCGCTAGTGACAGGCCTCCATCCAGACTCTGCCCCTTGATCACGACCCTCTGAGTTCTGTTGCTGAGCCAGTTCTCTGTCCACCTCACTGTCCACTCATCCAACCCACACTTCCTTAGCTTGCCTGTGAGGAGGCTATGGGAGACAGTGTCGAATGCCTTACTGAAGTCAAGACAGACAACATCCAGTGCTAAAATCATGAAATCTTTTTTTAAAACTATTCAAGAAATGGTCACTCGCAGAACAACTAATCCCATATCATCTCATAAAATGGGTAGGCATCTCCTGTAATAAACCTTAACTGAGAATGTGTTACCAAAATAGATGCGGTAAGTCATACTTGATATAGAAAAAAAGTGTTATCCTTTTTATCTAAATAGCATTTTCTGTGTTGTGGTATTTCCTGACTGCACTATATGGTTCACTGTGAGAGCAGAACAATTTAGTGTACCTGCAAGAGCTCAGAGGCGGGCTCTGTCTTCTATCAACAGGCAACTTGAAGGGTTTGCCAGATAGATGAGCTGCAGGCTGTACTTCTGCCTCAGGATACCAGCACACCTGACAGCCCAGGTAACAGCAAACTCCAGGATTAAGCTAGGAAATAAACTGTAATGTAAATAGATGGAGGTTTTAAACCAAATTAATAATACGTTTGTTGAATGCAGCCTTTCTTTTTCCTCTTGACCATTCACAATTTATAGCACCCTGCACTAATTTGTTCCTTTTTCATATTCCTAATTTTCCTCCTTCTCTTTCCCTCTCCATCCAGCAAGTGTTGCTACCCCAAAATTTCCAGCTCCACCACTGTGGCAGTAACTCCCACCATAAAGGTGCAGACCCAACCTCTACCAATGGCAGGTAATGCAGACCTGAGAGATATTGGTCCTTGCAAGGCAGGAAGGTATTATGAGATTATACCTATACTAGTAATTTAAGCACACCTAGGTTTAAATATCTGGACCAACTGGAACATCACTCTGTGGCTCAAGAAACCTCCTGACCCAGTCCAGGAGCTATCTAGGAGAATGGTCAAAAGTACGCTTGAAACCTTGTAACAGTGGAGGTGCTCATAGTCATTGTCCAGAAGTGTTCCCACCATTTGGCTTTCTAGTACAGACTGGATGTCCTTTGTACTGCTTTGCAAATGCCAGAAGTGAATTAACTGCTGGTGTGCCGGTCAGGGTGGTCAGTACTGAAGATGTTGGCATTATCTGCTCTAATACTGCCGCGATGATCACAGGCATATTTTAATTCTTGATGGTCTGGGGACATGATACCAAAGTCTGGTGGCCAGAGCTCAGGTGAGCTACAAAGGAAGCTACCAGCTCTTCTCCAAGGCAGGATTGCAGATGAGCTCTCTGAACCAGCATCACAGAAAAAATGGATCCCTTCCTCCAGCTATGGAAATGGTCTCTCTTTTCCTGCTGTGAAAGTTGTTGCCAGATAATCAGGGATGTTCTGACAACACCTACAGCAGAACAGTAGCTGTAGATAACTGTGCCATGTTTTCATGGGACTGAGGAAAGATGTATGGATTTTTCCAGCAAAAATGCCCTCAGGTACGCTGATCCAGTGGTTTGTGGTGGTTTTGGGAACAACACCAGCCGAGCACTTTTGCAGTGGTGGCGTTTTCTTGGATACAGGCAGCACCAGGGGCAGATGAGGCCAATGCACACCAAAGCAAGGCAGGGCTCCAAGGGATCAATAAAGAGGAAAAGGTGGGGAAAAGGCAGATAAAAGATACATCAATATTACTTTATATTTAGAGATAGTAAAGGCTGTGGAGCAGATGAGATGATTAAAAGATAACACTAATGCAAGATTGAATTGGTATAAAATTAGCCATGAATACATGAGTGAGGGTAATTAAAAGGCTTTAACTGTCAGATGGCAGTGAGGTTTCGGTATGCACTCCCAAAGAGTGCAAACTGCTTTAAAATGGAGCTGATTCAGTTTGAGAAAGTGATTGCCTGACGTGACTGTGAGAGCAGGAGAGCTGCTGCATTACCTCTAGGCTGCAGACCCAGGAATGGCCCTGTTTAAATGGCAGGATATATGCAATGATATACCTGAGCAAGACTACCTGAAGTCTCTCAGCCAAAGAAGCTGACAGTCAACTTCATTGCACAGGCATCCTTTTCGACAGGCCAGTTTCTGCTGGCTCAGGAGATGAGCAAACATCATTCATCTGACTTACCTTCTAACAGACTTAAGTTGTCATACGTTATTCCCTACATCTATATATAAGATCAATAAATCTTTGCTTAAGCCCAATTAAAAAAAAAAAAACAACTTGTAAATTAATGTATGAAAACACCATTGTAATTTTATTTGATCAGTTCTTAAGCTAAAGACTACTGACTGCCGTGCTCTATTGGCACGCAGATGCTAGTCCCATGTGTACAACCACAACCAGCTTGGAGCAAGCCAGCTTCGTTAAACCACTTCTTAGTAACTCTAATCCTGGTGTTATATATTCCCTCTGGGACCAGCAGGCAGAACCTGTCCTTTTCCCAGAAGGTCAGTATTTTCTCTCAACTGTTTTCATTTCCATTTTTTAAAGCCCACATGGGGAAAGGTGAGATTAATGTGGCCTAATTCTGTGCACTCGACCATAAGCAGTCTTTGCTAAAGCTAATGGGAATTGCTTGGGGCTGCAGATGCAGCACTGCGTGAGCAAACGGGAATTTGGGCTGATAAACAAGTATCCTACGACTTCTGCACATGCTTGATCACAGAAGTTCCCTCTGGTCTTAAGGCCTTACCTAAGATCAGAATTGCCCACAAGTTTGTAGAAGGAATTTTTTTAAATATCTGAAAACCTCCATTAGTGAAATTAATGTTGCTGATATTTTTCCCACCTGTTAGGCATCTGTTTAACCCCCTCTGTGCCATACTGCAGGTCTGTGTTTGTAATGTGGATGTAGGACTGGGAAAATGCATTCTGGAGCGTCTAACAACTGGAGGCCCTTGGTCTCCTGAAACAACAGAGGACCAAGAGAACTTTGGTGTAACTCGTCGTTTGCATTCAGTATGCACCAGTATTCCAACCCATGGGCTCAGGACACATTCCCCCTTTCAGGCACTGCACCTGGATCACCCACTGTCTGGATCTTAGGAAGCCACTCTGCCTGAGTGAAATTGCCATTACTTTTCCAGAAACAAATCACATCACACAAACAGTAACATTTTTTTAAATGGACCTTACAAAAAGACCTGGTGAGTTGGTAAAACACTCTCTGGAGTGAAGGAAGGCTGTGCTTTGTGATCTGCAATAGGCTGCTAACAAATCGAGAAAACTCAACTTCAGGAATGCAATTTGTTAATCTCTTTTCAGAGGGTTGTCTTGAAAACATCCAAATGAGACCTCACTTGACCTAGATTTAGGGCAACAGAGAGATAATTCCTTCAAAAAATACAGTGTTGCTAATTTTGTGAGCACAGCAATATTTCTGAGCCGGTTGTAAACTGGAGAACCCTCACTAGAAAGCCAAGCCTGACTGTGTGCTGTGAACAACAGTGCTGCCGTAAAAACTTGCTTGGAGCATCTTCCTGTGGGTGTCGTGAATAGTGTAAATTCACACAATATCAAAATCACAGTGTCCTGCATATTTTTCCTTCAAAACATTACAAAATTAATACAAGTCCACATGACATGCATGTTTTGGTACGTGTTTTGTTTTCTTAATGACATGCTCCAGATAACTGTAGTGCACACATGGGGTAGGGTTTTTATGGTAAATCCTGGGTCTTTGGGGTCAAAAACTAGGGTAAATCAGTGGCAAAAGTGCCTTTCGCTCTCTCAGTAGCACTGCTATACTGTACCTCTGTCTCTGAGCCAGTTTCAACTGGCTTACATTTCTTTGGCAAAACACACCTTCACTAAGGCAAGAGTGAGCATATTTCGCATTTTTAATCTTTTTTGGCTGGAAGTTATTGTACGGTTTGTGACAACATAGTGAGGTGTATCTTCTTAAAAAAAAAAATTACCTTTCAGCAGAGATTCCTGGGAAGGAGGCTTCCTACAGGTGGCTTATTTGCTGCAAATGCCGTGCAATGTTTCATTTCCTCTGAATTTTTCTGCAGTGCTTTTTGTCTCTGTAATAAAATTCTCCATAGCAGATGGGCAAGGGTCTCTTTCTCTCTTGCTGGTTTTAACCAGTAATTTCATTTTGGTTGAAACTACTTTGAGCAGCCAGGCAGAAATCTGGATTTCAGCAGATTGGTATATGCATGGAAAGCCCAACCGTGCTGTATTACCTGCACTGCATCGCACCCACTAAGGATCTGGCCCGTTTTTTGTGCAGGAAATGTTGGTCTCCCATTAGGAGAGACTAAACTATTTCACACAAAGGCCAGGATCACACATTCCATTTTACAGACAAGGAAATGGAGCACAAAAAAAAATATAAGTGATTTGTCCCAGTACCGGAAGCAGAAGGAAATTTTAAAAACAGTATTATGTTTGCCTTTCACATGGGATTGTTTTATCAGCTTGACCGTCACATAGTAATGGCAGCACAGAAATGTTGATTTCAGGGGGATGGAGGATGGAAGGGTGAAAGATGGAGGATGAAGGTGAGAGCTTTGAGGACTTACTTATTTCCTCCAAAAACACAAAGTTGGACATCCCCTAACTGTTAAAGGCAGGCTTACAATTCCCTTTACTTGCATCTGACTGTGGTTGATCAAATCCCCTGATAAAATGTCAGAATTTTGGTGAAGTACACAATATTTTCAAGAAATTTAAATGACCCTCCTCATGTCTAGTGGAGTTAATAGGGACATGTAATGATTATATTTTTTTCTCAGAAAATTCTGATTTGCCAGAAGTAAAATATTATACAGGAAAAGCTGCATTTGAACTCATTTTTCAGCATTTTTCAAGACCATTTTGTAAAGGTCTGAAATTATTGCACTTAAAAGTCTCAGGAGTTTTGATGTTCAAAATTCTGGTTCTCCAGCTCAGCACTACTTTGTTTCAAAATATAGCCAAATTAAATTCAAAGCCTTTACTCAGGATGGAAAAAATGCTGTCACAACCGATAACTTGTTCTACACAATTTTCATGATCATCAATTACATCATAAAGCAAAGGAAAGTCAAAGCCTGTAACCAGAATTCACCACTTCTCTGTGGCTTGAGTTGTCAGTTAAAGCAGTGCAAAGTGGGTCTAGGTCTCGCGCATTATTATTTGTTTATTGCTACCATTGTTCAGCAGAGTGCCATTATTTAAGTAGAAATATGTTTTACGGAACAGCTGTAGAGAGCTGTTTTTCTGCCATCTGGAAAAAATAAAGGATCCTGATTCTAAGACATGTTTGTGACATTTGTAATGTAGATATGATGCTGTACGCATGCAGAAAACGTGCAGGTAATGATTTTTCCTTGTGAGTGTATGAGGCATTTTTTGGTGATTTATTGAATTGCTTTTCTGCAAAGGTAAGGGAAAAAAATTATGAGGGTCTAAGTAGAGGAGTAAATCTCCCAAAGGTGCTCTCTGCCTCTCATTGCAGCACAGCCTCAGTGTCCCACTGAGGTGGCTTTTAGCCTCGTAGCACAGTCAAATGCCACTAATCCCCTGCTCGTGGTCATCCCACTGCACTGGCCACCCCACTCCACACCAAGTGGGATGGAGCTGAGGCTGCAAGAAGGAGGTGCAAGGAAACCAGACCCTGTTTTCTGGCCATGCTGTTGTCAGTCTGAGTGGACAATGATTAAAAACAAAAAATAAGCACAGCGAGAGATATGTAGGGTCACAGTGAATGACAAGCTGTGGTAAAACCTGGGCAAGCCTATGAAAAACCTTGGGTTTTGCCTGAATAACCCCCAAATCATCTCATACACCCTGCTGGTACCTTTGCCCGCCGGGCAGCTTTAGCAGGTATTTACTGCATGTGCCTTGGAGGCTGCTGACTAAATCAGTGGTCTTGCTTTGCCTTCCTGCCCCATCCTCATCTCACCCTGGTTTCTGCATCGAAACACACAGCTGCAAGAGGCACCTAGGGTGTGTGTGCGTGTGTGCATGCATGGGCATATGTGCATGCTTTCCAGCAGACGCAGCTCACCATGGTGGTTCCCTGACACCTCCACCCAGAGCAAGCAAAGTTGTGGGAACAGGCAGAATGGGAAGGAAGAGTTATGGAGTCTCCAAAACTGACTAAATCTTATTTTATCTCTGGCTACACTAAGGGATTTGTGTCCAAAGGAATATCATGCAGCCGCCGGGGTAACATCACTGGTGGGGCCAAAGCCCCAAGGAAGAGGCTCTCTATCCTCCTCTTCCTTCCTGCAGACAGAGCCTCAGCTGGAGCAGAGGAGTGGGAAACCCATGCGCTGCCCTCACCAGGGGCAGCATACACCCAAAGATAATGCAGGAGTGGTGGGAACAGGACTTGCTGTTGCTGCTGCCCACCCATCTCCCCACCTGCAGCACCTGCCTGACCTCTGCCAGGCTGTGGGAGCTCACAGCCTTCCTAAAACACCACACTGGGCATCTTGGTACCTGGCCACTGGGATAGGTGGCTGTGGTTGTGGGTACCCTTGGCCAAATATGCCACCTATTCATCATATTTTGTGTAAAAATTCATTTCTGTTCCTAATCAGCAGCAAATTTCACCAACAGCATGCTCAAGAGTCTGTCCCCCACTTCATGTGCTGAGTGTGGGCCTCATCATGCCTATACATCTGTGAGCATATTTTCAAGTGCTTACACACTTACAGGCAATACAGCAACATAAAATGAAAGGAAAACACTCACGTGTTTTGTGAGAGTAGACAGACACAGGCATTATCAAATAATCTGGCTGCAGTTGTAAATATATAATAATATTTAAATTTACAAATCTGACTGCTTATATCTAAAAGCCCTTATTTACTTTGTACATAAAAGCACTTTAGGTCATACACACATAATAAAGAAATGGAAAGTCTGAATTCCTCTACAAACGTGGGACGTCATCATCTTCTAAGATTTAAGGAAGAAAAAGTTCACATGGAAAATTTAAACTTGGGCTACCAGGGTGGATTAGACAGATCTAGGGATACGTATCAGAACTGACCTCTTTTCCTTTTTAACAGTACTCTCTGTATAATATGTTTTAATTCACCAGAATTAAATTATGCTTATCACTGTATTCTTTCAAGTGCAATTCAGAAGTGTCTTGTGATAGTTATTCCCAGTGTGAAAGAAGTTCCTCTAGTTTACCGCAAGTTTCATATTTCAGAGATACAATATATAAATTATACGAGTCAAAATGTGATTAATCCACTTCTACACATACTGATTAATACTCCTGGGCTTCCAGCATCATTAGTTATTTTTTAAATCGATTATTTATCATTTTTATATTTTTTTTCAATGTTCACCTCATCTCCAAAGTAGATTTTATTGAAGCATATTTTGTAAATGAGCAGTTATTAACAGGAAAGTATCAGCATACACTCATGTAACAGTAAACCAGCTTACTGACACCATGAGGAAAAGAAAGGCCAGAGAAAGTATTTGTGTAGAAACTGGATCCATTGGCACTTTCATCTCATGTGGATTTCTTCGTTTTGGCCATCTCAGCTTGTGAAATGTAGAGGGACGTCCTGTGCTTGAAACCTTCACCTTGGTCAGATTTGGTTGCTCTACATTCACGAGGACTTACGGGTAAAGGACTATCTTCCTTGCAGTGCCTAAAGAAACTAAATTAAAACTGGGGTGAATGGGAAAAAAAGAAAACAAGCAAATCATGCCTTATAGCTCTAGTTCACCACTATTCCTCTATGTTGCCTGTACCGTGTTTAATAATGACCTATCCTCTCCAGAGAAGGGTGGTCTTTTAGTTAAAAGTACCTGACTGGCAAATCAGGACACTTGGCTTCTGGTTTCAGCTTTGGCATGTTTGTTCCTTGGCTTTGGGAAAATCACGTCATCCCTGCCTACCATGATTTTCACAAATATCAGACAGGTTACTAACCTTGGGAGGAAGCATGAGTATTCCGCCCGTGCCTGGGTCAGCAGCCCAACCCCTCTGCAGCCAGTCAACGAGAGGGACGCTCCATCCTCCTTACAAGCAGACTGGGAACAGGAGCCCATCTTCAGAGTCACTAATTGCCCTCACCTCTCTCTCCCCAGTGACCACGGAGGAACTGCAGACCCTTATGTAGGCATCTGGCCAAGGAGGACACCGTGCCCATCCTCCCATCTCCATGGGCAGAGCAACATGTTTTCACATAAATCTGGGAAGAGATTTATGACTTGAGATTCATCACAGGCACTCATTTTGACATTTTTCTGATAAATACGCTAATGCAAAGTATTCTAGCAATCAATTGTAATCACGCATAACCATTTTCTCCCTCACTGGTAAATCAGTTTTACATATTTATGGGCCTTAGTGCAAAGATGTGAATAATGGAAGTGCATATTGAAACACGTATCTCAAATGTGAAGTGAAAAATCCACTGTGTGGCACACTGTTAACCAAGGGAAGAAGAATGAGATATCAGCCCTTTGATCGTGATGAGGAATGTTGATATAATTGTTTCCCTTTTGCAAGCTTTCATGCTCCTTGGTTGCTGGTGGGTTGGTGGGTTGAGATGGTCTTCAGCAAAGTGTATATGCAATTTTGAAACAGGTGAAAAGGGTAAAACACAAAAAATCATGGGGACAAGGAGATAGCATGGATTTCAGCTTGTAGTTGCTTTTTTTAACCTTTCACAGCCCTGCAAGTTGTCCCCCATATTAAAAAAACATGATGTATTTCCTCTTATTTATTATTTGCAGTGGGCTACTGAAGAAAAAAAACCAGTGAAGTATGCCTCTGAGTCAAAACAGTCTCTGCCAGGAATAACAGCAAAGCTCCTGCACCAGTGCCTCATTAGTTTATGGAAAACAGGTCCCTATGGAAATGGTGGGGTGTAAATAAATTTAAAACAGTTTAGCCTTGCAAGTAAAAGGGACGCCAGGTTTTAAAACAGTGGTGGCTCAATGATGCCTTAACACTGTGCTGCACAAATTTCAGGTAGGTTCTCTGGGATGTTTATAAGCACCATAGAGTGATACTATTACAGATGCACATTTTTAACCTGTGACGTGCACACGTGCTCTTTGTCATCTCTAAGTGGTAGTTTTACTAGTGGCAATAATCCCTGTTAGATATATTTGATAGAGGCACAAAAGGATCTCTCTCCCCATTTGGGAAGCTCCCAGACTTGGATATCCCTCTCGGAGAGAGTACCAAGATGTCCTGCAGTGTCTTCAGAAAGGCATGTCCAACCCCAGCCTAGGCAGTGAGACTTATGCTCGTATATCCTTACACAATTTGAGCATATAGTAATCTTTCAGAAAACAGGTATCTGATGATAAAGGATTCATTAGTCATTCTTTAACCTGGAGCTACACAAAGTATTGTCTAATATCAGGCCAAGGTCATACGAAATGTTTATATTTCTTTAGGAAACTAATTTAACAAAAGATAAGCAAAACTAGTGCCCAGAGTTTTAGATGAGAAAATGTCCAAGAGCATAAAAAGATTAAATATATCACCAATACTAGATCCTTCACTGCTTTTATGTCCAGTTACACATAAATGTCCTCTGTGGCAAACCCCAACCAGGTCAGAGGCAAAAAGGGAGAATATACCTTTTTTATGTTTCAGATCTCTGGAAAAAACGGTATCACGCAGCATCACTTAAATGAGCTACCTGAGGCCAAAACAAGTCTGTGGTATGCAAGCCTCACAGGCAGTAACCACTCTAGTGTATTCTGATGAAGCAATAGCCCTGTCTTATGTTATACAACACAGGGAGGAGGCAGTACCTTATTCAAAGGTGATACTCAGGCACATTTTAAATTTTCAGTCTCAGAATACATGGCAAGCGTATTTCTGTGTCCGTTAATAAGATATCCCTTACCGCTCATGGCTTCAGTGTAGCAGTCTGACAGCAATAGGCCCTGTTTCTACTTAACACATAGGAGCAAGATTACATCCATCCTGAGCTGCCAAAAATTTATGAAGCAAAAATTCTCCAGGGAAAGCCATAGCTTTATATAACATTACTGGATATTTACATTTACAGTGGGACGTGGGACTTCTCCATTAGCAGATATGTGTGAGAAAATATGTGAATCCAGCCATCCTCCTCGTGCCTGTACATCTAGGAAAGCTACTGCATATCAGTTATTTCATCTCAAGGCTGCAATAACTGTTTTTACTGGCTCCAGTCTTCATCTAAGCCAATATCAGCATTGAAAAATTGATTTTTACAATATATTCCCCTGTTTCGGAGATGGGAACCTCAACCAGGAAAAAACTCAATAAAAGAGATGTGAATATCTGGAGTAAACAAGCATTCAGAGAATCACTCAGACCTCCCATGTTTCATTTTTGAAACACAAAGATGCTCAGCACCAAGAACTCCCCAAGAGACTATGAGGAGCTGAAAAACTTTGGCACCTTTGGAAAAGTCATATTTTTTTCAGGTGCCAATTTGAGCCAGACAGTTTGATACTGAAGTTTTTGCTTGGACCACAAGCAAGTTTCTCCCTGCCCGTGCTTAATGGGATGCAGAGCAGAGTGACAGCATGTTTCAGGACAGGGTGTCATGCCATCCCACAGGAGGAACTATGCAGGTTGTCCATCATCACCTGTGACCCAGGCAGGGCAAGGAGGAGGGCTGGGAAAGCTCTGCTAGACCTGCCAAGATGGGACCTTGTCAGCTCAGAGGCTTACAAATGAGTTTTTGAGATATTGCAAGGAAGACCTTTCTGCAGGAATAGGCACAGGTGACTCAAGTGTCACTGAATAAAAATTTTTTAAAAAGCATTTGGGAATCCTGACACTTGTCCACAGCTCTGCAGGATAACTGTTCTTCTCATTAGGATACACTAGCTTGGGCAGTAGGATACACTAGCTGGGGCAGACTGTATTAATGGACATGCCCAGCACCATCTGTGCATAACTCTAGCCATCCTCAAAGAGGGACAGAGGAGCCTGGCTGTGTCGGGGCTGCTCTCTAGAAGAGTGCCCTAGACTTCAAGGCTGGGCACTGCAACAATATCTGCTCAACTAAATCAGCCAAGGTGGAAGAAGAATCCTCCCAGCTCTGTGAGTGTCCTTGTAATCCAGTTGTATCTTCTCCACCCAGTCCATATACAAGCCTGAGAAGCACCGTCACATCCTGGGCTAAATGTTTCACTAGTGCAAATGCAGTTTCCCAGAGACTGAATATTGTGCCCATTCTCTGTTATTTACTGGTCCTGGTAGGGAACTGGTTGCCTCTGGCATAACAAGTACTGCCCTGGAATGCCCCAGGCCCACAGCCATGCTTCCAGCAGGAGAACATCCCTGCAGAGCCAGCCCAAAGCTGTGAACAGCCCCAAGCACCTCTCCCATGCAATGCTTTTAGGCAGGCTAGCCACTGCAGACATACCTCCACCACCCTAGCTAACATCTCTGAGGTCTTCACAGCTCCTCATGGAGAGCGGGTACGAGTGAAAAGCCCTCTTGGCTCATCCAGGTCTATTAGAGGGGATGTCAAGGGAAAGGGCTGCCTGCCTGGCTTCTGGCAAGGCAGCAGCAACGGGGCTGGGCTGTGTGGGGCAGCAAGGTACCAGACACATCTTTCTGCTTCATTTCCTATTACTCCACCTCTCAGGTGTAATGGTGCACAGCCTTGTGTGAGATAAACGTACCGCACATGCAGGGGAACAAGCACACTGCTACGTTACCGGCAGGATCCCATGAGCCTGCTTCACTCTGACAGCTTGTGCACTACTAATTGATTCCACTGACGGTGCCAGGGGTCTCCTGTTACAGCTGAACATGGGCACAAAAGGACACACCTCAACAGCAAGTCGTCTATCTTTCCCAATGTTCTCATGTCTTCAAACAGGCTTAAACTGGATTATACAAGTTTGAAAGGTAAGAAAAAACTTATCAACTGATGTAGCTACAGGCCAATACAGTACCTGGCACAGCATTATCAAGACATTAAGCCTAGAAAATTGCTGGAAAACACACCAAAGCAGGCCAGAATCCTTTTAACGAACTTCAATTTGCTTTGTGGACAACACTCCCTCCCACCACCGACACCAAGGAATACAGGTGTGACAGTCTCTAAAGAGGCAGGGTTACAGCCATATTAGGATAAAAGCAGAACTAGGTAAAGGTTGGTCCTCTGTTTTCCTTGACACCTTCTCTCTAGTTTGAGTCTCTGTGATGATCAGTACAAAGATAACTGTGCCTTCCTTCTGAAAATCAGCAAGCAGCCACACATTGCCAACGAGTGAAAACCTTCCAGAGCCTGCTGGAAAGGAGTGGGCTGCTAACAAAGCAGCAGAAAGCAGCTAAAGGGCTAGGAAGGGCATTACTGATGGACAGGAGGTTCCTTAACGAGGGAAATGACACACTGCATGTATCTGAAATGGGGTTTGTTTCCCCCACAGCAAAACGTGTTTTATTTCTGACTCTGCTGAAAGACAACAGCTCAGTCTGATTCCAAACCCCAGACCCAAGAGTCTGAGGTTACAAGTGATCCTTAAAATTGTAAGGAAGACTTAATTCAACTCCACTTCATGTCTAAACGATAGTTTGAACCTTCATTTAATTGCCTAACGTATTCCAAGCCTCAGTGGGTTTCCAGTGACTAAATTGTACAATAAAATTGAATGAAAAGTGTTAAAGAGGTAGAACTCATGCAATATTTATTCCTCTACATTTGCTTTTGTGTGTAACCTGGATTTAGCTGCAACAACACTACATAAAACACTGGTCCATGTTCAGCAATGCCTCTGGAACAAAAAGGGATGATGATAGGAGATCTCGCTACAGCTTCTGCTATTAAGTCTTTGGGAGAGATGAGAAGAGATTGCTCATTAAATAAGTGTTACAAAGCATTCAGCACTGAGAGACTAGTTCAGAAGTAGAAAGTGAAAGGTCAACTGTTCCCACTAGAAAAGTATCCATCACAGCCAAGCAGTTATTATTGCCTATTGTCACGGCGCCCTTCCCAGAAATGTGGGAGAGGTCTTGGAGAAGTGACAGAAACTAAAATAACAGTGATTAAACAGGACAGCAGTACATGATGTTAAGGCAATTCAGAGAGCAGTCCTGTGCCACAGAGGGGGAAGTATCTGGAAGCTGCTTCCACTGTATCCTTGTGCCATTCACTAGTGAGGAAACATATGCTGACTGAGAAAGAAAACGGTCTCTGGGTCTGTGTCAGCTGATGAAAGAGACCATACAAAAATAAGAATAATTTTTAATTGCTTCTTGAAGGTAACAAAAAAAACCCCAACACATTTCCTACATTTTCATATGTACTTAAAGTATCTAATGTGCTCTACATCAGAGCACACTGTAAATATTACTGAAAAGCAGAATCTAACTCATAAATTATTGGCATTCCGTGCCAGACAGGCCTGTACTAATGTTTAGAGAAGCAGATCACCTGGGAGAAATGTGTTCCACAAGTTGCAGGAGAAACTAAAGAGACAATTAATGGGCATTGGCTGTGCTCCACATATTGTTCCCATGTTGTTCAGCCCAAAGTTGACCGCCTGCCAATAGATATAGAAGTAATTGTCAACAAGATTTACAGTTACTTTTTCATTTGCACAGTTAAAGTAGAAAGGTTGAAAGAGTTATGTGATTTGTTGAAGGTCTGTGCTAACAACTGATAGACCATAGCATCCTGCACCAGCGATCAGTAAAGAACACAGAAGACAGGCTTCACATTTTTCTTGATTCTGGAAGCTATTCTTCATGGCAGAAAGCTGAAGTGCCTCGCTATCGTCAGCAACTGTTTTTTATTTCACACATCCGTCCAAAAAGCCATCCTTCCTGCTGCCAGACTAAGAACCAGGCAAGTTCTAATCCTACTAGTGGAGGGAAAAAAAGAGTATTTTTTAGGAATTTGCTCTTCATTGTAACAAAATGAAGGATGTGGTGTTTCGGCTTGTGGCAGAGCTGCTAGCAGCTCCTGAATTGGCCACTCTTGTATGTGAACATGGACGGTGTTATTTAATTAACTGCGTTAGACTGCAGCCTGATGATACGCACCTCCACTCCGCAAAAATATAAAATGGAGAAGTAAACACCCTATGAATGTCCAGGAAACTGGTAAAAATAAACAGGTAATGACAGGAGGTTAGAAAGATCTCTGCAGTTTTAGGAAGCCCTATGGCCCATAATGCTACATAGTTATGATTGTGTTTATCATCCAAACACAGAAAATAGAAGATACAAATTACTTTGAAGGAACAATCTGGTCCAGAAAGCCTCTGACTTTCTTCCAGGATGCACAAGGCATCAGCAACAATTCAGGATCCATCTGGAGATCCAGGCAGTCAGTCTGAGGATGTATCCAGGAAGTGCTGGATTGAAGAAGGATTCATAACATCTTCTCTTCTGTGGCTTTCTGGAATATCTCTGGAGCCTTGAGTAAATTCCGTCCTGCATTAGTACGTGGAAGGCAATGAAATGCAACCATCCCATCAAGGTCAAAGGGCATCTACTACTAGACTGCCTTTTGAAGAAATGACTGTACCTCTCTACTGGCTCCTTTGCAGTTCATTCCTGGTCAGCCCCACAGGCTTCTCCTCTTGGCAAATGCTCCCACTGGGACTCATAGGCAGGGCGTAGGCAGTGCCTGAGCTTTCCTTATTCCCAGCTAACACAGCGTCCAACAGGCTTTGGCTGGTTTGTAGCTGCACCCCGCTGGCTAGTGTTTGCCTTGTGCTCTGACAGTGTAAACTATGACACAAGTGGCTCTTTCAGCCTTTTCTGAACTGGATCTCCAGTCCCTGAAGGAGAACGCAGTTTGTAAATGTGGCTCTGACACAGTTTGGTGCTATCCACACAGGTTTGTGAAAACATTTCATAAGCCGTCTCAGCTGGAAGTAGGCTTAACTCTGTCCTCTAGCAGAGGTGAAGTCCTTTGTCATGGCCAGTGTAAACAAGGCTTAAGCTCAGCAGAAATTAATTGGGCTAATTAAGATGTAATCCTAGATTTGTAGGATGAATCTATAAGGATTTGTATTCCCATTAGCATTTAAGACTGTGGCAAATGTTACTCGTTAGAGTAATTGCAGTATGATTGTCACAGAAACACTGCAATCAATAGCGTGCAGCCACTCAGCCGTGCCAGACTCAGAAAGGATGGAAAATGTGATATATAAAATTAGGGGCAATAAGTGATGATGATGCTGAATAAACATGATAATGGATTTGGAGATGTTTGAAGTCACTTTTCAGTCTTCCACCCCCACAGAAAGGGAATGTGAAAATGCTAATATAACCACCCACATTACTTTGACTAGCCGTGGGGCTAAGGGATCCCAGGGCTGGAATCCCTTGGTTTATAGCAAAATAAATCCTGGACTTCAAGAGGCTTTTTGTCATCCTTGCACTTTCTGGTACACTTCATTAAAATGAATAACAGAGGAAAGAGGGGTTCAAGCTTCAGGTACAAAAATCAGTAGAACACAGAACTCCTGACTGTTCAGGATAGAGGAGAGTCAAGCTAACTCGACTCTTGGGTCAAGCCTACCAGTTCTTCCTCCAGAAATACCACTGGCATGAAGTCAGAGGGAGAAAAAGTCAGAGGGGGAAAATGCATTTCTACTCCACCACAGAGAAATCTTTCCCTCTAGCAATGCAAACATAATTCTTAGTTTAGATCATCAGGACCAATGCTCCATGACTCCATAACGTCCACCTTCCAGGGTCTCCTGAGAAGGATACCACCTCACTTCCCTCTTTAAGGAAGGATTACTAGAGACGAGCTTCTTGGAAACCATAAAATATGTAGACTTTTCAGTCAATCTGTCATCTGTATGCTAAATCTGTACAGCTTAGAACACGTTAGCACACATTACCCGTACTCACTAATACTTCCTCATCATTCTACTTTCATTTTCCACAACACACAGTGGTCGCAGAGACTGACAGCAGATGTGAGACCTTCAGGCTAGCATTGACTCAAAGGTGGGTAACACTTTCTCTAGGAAGGAAGAAACCATCTCGCAGCAGGGACCCACTATGGCCAAATGCTGGGGAAATAATTTTCACAGAACAACTGCTTTCCCTTTTACACAGAAGAAAAAAAAACCCAAAACTAAGAATGTTAAGAGGTTTAGAAAACATGACCTATGAGGGAAAAGCTGAAGGAACTGGATTTGTTTAGTCTAGAAAATAGAAGACTGAAGGGGTACATGATAACAGTCTTCCAATATGGAAAAGGCTGTTGGAGACAGATGATGAACTGTTCTCTGTGGCCACAGAAGAAAGGATGAAAAATTAATTTGCAGTAAAGAAGATTTCAGAGCGATACAAGGAAAGATTTATCAGTTTGTGAGGTGATCAGAGTGAGCAGTGGACCAGAGCTTCAACCTATTGGGGAAGTCAGTGCAGATCTTTAAGAACAAACTGCTGTGGTATGGGGGGTGGGACACTTTGTGACCCCTTCCAGCCCCATAGCTTTGTGACTGAGCTCTCATACAGATAAGCCTCATATTGAAGCCAGTGGGTTTGTCTGTCAAATGACTGAGCGAAAATTTCAGGCATTAGACTGGTAACTTCAAAATCAAAATAGAAGGTTGCAAAGCACGATCGGATGCCAGTTAAAACAAAATTTTTGTTCCTCACCCTGACTAAATAAGGAATATTCATTAAAGGAAACAGGAATTGGACATGCTGTATCTTCATGCTTTATCTTCAGAAGATAGACTGCTTGCTGGGTGACAACACAGAGAGAAGTCTCCTGAGTGTGCCTTGGTGAGAAAATACAATTCCTTGGCAGCAGCAGACCCAAAAAGACTGTGAGGCTGGTTACAATGCTGTAAATCCAAGGTAACACAGAAGAAATCAGTAGATTTATAACAGGATAATTGTGATCAGTATAGAAGCCATTGTATTTTCGCTTGGGAAATGGTAGTTAAACATTCAGCAAAGTCTCTGTTTTCTCCCCTCAAGCATCTCCTGTGATTCTGTGGCACATTGCTGGCTTTTTCTGTGCTCAGACATCACTTTTTTTTTTTAATTCAGAGATTTCAGTCAAGCTTTAGGATGTCCAGGAAAAGACCACGAGGGTATACCATGCACCTCGTTGTTCAAGTGTGTTCAGATTTTTATTGCAATGTGTTCTTTCTCAAGCCCTCTTGCAAAAATGATGGCTTTCCAAAAAACCTGGTAGAGCCAGCATACCCAGAGCAAGCCTGGAGGACTCAGAAGGGAGGTAAATATTCTGACCGCTTGCTTATCTGTATTATTCTGCACATGTTCTTAAGTTATGGTTGCCTCCAGATCTGTTTTAATCTCTCTGCTGAATTAGTCCTATAGAGCATATCTAATTGACTATTGTTTGAACACTGTATGGACCCCCTCCTTGAAAAGACCCATTTCAACTCATCTGTTGGTGTACAACATGAAGTATCACTTTTCCCTTGAACATGCCTGCAACATGAATAAATGGAAGAGGCAGAAACACAAGATGCAAGCTTAAACAAAAAGGATTCTGATTTCTTGACTCCTCACACATCTTTACTCTCCCCTGCCCTCAGCTATTCTCCAAAGGGAGAGTCAATGGGCTTAGGACAAGGCTTGTGAAAAGGCTGTTGAAAAAAAGCACTCCAGATCACAAGGAAATCTGCAGTTGGAGAAACCCTAGGTCACATTTAATCAATTATGCTTAGACAATAGCTACCTCAAGTTGTGTTCTTACCAGGTTTAAGTAAATGTGCACTTGTTGGTTGTGTCTTGCGTTTCCCTTTGCCTTACTCACAGAGCTCAACTGAATGAGCTATTTGTTTTATGGATAAGAAGCCATTCCTTTTGGTCATCTGTGATCTTCCTGCTCTTGACCAAAATGAACAATCAAGACCTTCTTTCAGTGTAAGTCTGGAAATTTATGAACAATTTACAAGTTCTCCTTGCATCAACAGCATGCTGCTGCATCTAGGGGCTTCCACATGGATAAACGTAAGCAAGCAGAACCCACTCGCCACCAGCCCAGCTGGGACAAGTTGTCCACGCCCTCAAATGCTCCTTTCCCTGAAGACATAAAAACCTTAGGGAAGCAGAAGCTGCAGCATATCTTAGGCCCTAGTTCAGAAACAAATATTTCCAACCAGCAGGATACAAAAATATGTAGGACCTAGAAACTCAGAAGCATGTCTTGGAAATTCAAAACTCACTCAGAGATAAAGAATTGCATTCATTTTTTGAGAATTTTTTTTCTCCTTTTTGAAGCTAAAATGAATGTGCTCCAACCTTGTGCACATGGCCAGTATAAATTGAACATGTAACCTTAAAAACATGCAAAAGGTGGGATTTCCAGCTGTACTTAGGGCTTGCTTTATTGTGCACCCACTGAAGTCATGGGAGTTTTCTCACCCGTTTCAACAGGCTACAGGTGACAGTAGTTACAATAAGGGTTTGGGAAATAACATAGAGTGGTACCTTGATTGCTTGAAAAGACATTTCCCTTATCTGCTCAATAGGGATTCAATACCTGCCATTTTTTCCCACCCAGCCCTCTCTTACAGCTATTACTCTGTCCCTCTTTTGCCCTTCTACATTCAATAAGAATGTTGAAATTGTGTTTGGGAGGAGGCTTGGTAATATATTAGTAGGCCATGCATCAGGTTTTTAGTCATACTTTAATCTTACATTCATTATTTTAATTACACTGAATCAGAAATATTTAATCTTCTTTTAGTTTCAAAGGAGACCTTCAGCAGTTCAAAAATAATGCTAATTTTTCATACACAGAAATAGATAAGTATGACCTACCAGCACTTAGCTTCTTAATCATCAAGAAACGTACTTCATGTGTCACCACTGATCCATCACACGATGGTAGATGTAGTGAAAAAATAACCAGAGGAAAGAAAGAGATGATAAAGTTTGGATGTTCTGCATATACACTGGTGGACAGTAGACTTGAGAGTTGGCTAATTTCTTTTCAGATTCATTAGTTTGCAATGTGCATGGCTTTTGCAAGGAGACAAAGCTCTGTAGAACTGTTATAAAAACAATTTATTTGCAAAGGGTTGAGGTAATGTGTGGACCAGCACGTGACATTTCACACTCTTATAAGAAAGTCAGAGTAAAAATACGGGATTTCCAATCACAAATGCTATGATCATTCCCAGATGGTGTCAGACAATGACTGTGCAGTGATACCAAACAAGGAACTGATCGCTCTTCCATATATTGAAGAAAGAAATAATGTGTGCTCAGAATATCAAATGAATCTCAAACTTCTCCATGTGTTTGTGCATTCAGATGCACATCCTTTATGCACAGATGGAAGTATATGGTGGGAAGAGGTAGGCAGGAGGGAATTTCTTCCAATTATGAAGCTTTCCACTAAACAAATCACACCCAGTCCAGTGACTATGTTAACAAACAAGTGGGCATGCTCCAAGGAAATAAAAATTTGAATGTACATTTGTGGTGGGTTGGCCCTGGCTGGGAGCCTGGTGCTCACCAAAGCTGCTCTATCACTCCCCTCCTCAGATGGACATGGGAGAGAAAATATAATGAAAGGCTCATGGTTCGAGATAAGGACAGGGAGATCACTCACCAATTACTGTCATAGGCAAAACAGACTCAACTTGGGGAAACTAATTTATTACCAATCAAATAAGAGTAGGATAATGAGAAATAACTAAATTTTAAAAGACCTTCCCCTCACCCCTCCCTTCTTCCCAGGCTTAACTTTACTGCCCATTTTCTCTACCTCCTCCACACAAGCAGCACAGGGTGACAGGGAATGGGGGTGGGGGTCAGTTCATTGTCTCTGCCGCTCATCCCTCCTCAGGGGAGGACTCCTCACACTCTTCCCCGGCTCCAGCGTGGGGTCCCTCCCACAGGAGACAGTCCTCCACAAACTTTCCAGTGTGGGTCCCTCCCACGGGCTGCAGTTCTTCACGAACAGCTCCCGTATGGATCCCTTCCCACAGGGTGCAGTCCTTCAGGAACAGACTGCTCCAGCGTGGGTCCCCCACGGGGTCACAAGTCCCGCCAGCAAACCTGCTTCAGCATGGGCTCCTCTCTCCATGGGCCCACAGGTCCTGCCGGGAGCCTGCTCCAGTGTGGGCTTCCCACAGGGTCACAGCCTCCTTCGGGCATCCACCTGCTCCGGCATGAGGTCCTTCATGGGCTGCAGGTGGATATCTGCTCCACCATGAAACTCCATGGGGTGCAGCAGGACAACCTGCTTCACTGTGGTCTTCATCATGGGCTGCAGGGGAATCTCTGCTCTGGTGCCTGAAGCACCTCCTCCCCCTCCTTCTTCACTGACCTTGGTGTCTGCAGGGTTGTTCCTCTCACATGTTCCACTCCTCTCTCTCAGCTGCTGTTGTGCAGGTTTCTACTCACGCTTCTTAAATCTGTTATCCCAGAGGCGCTACCACCATCGCTCATGGGCTTGGCCTTGGCCAGTGGCGGGTCCATCTTGGAGCCAGCTGGCGTTGGCTCTATCAGACACGGGGGAAGCTTCCAGCAGCTTCTCACAGAAGCCACTCCTGTAGCCACCACCTCCCGCTACCAAAACCTTGCCATGCAAACCCAATACAACATTCAACATGGTCTATTCTGGAAGGACCAAGAGGAGAAAAATACTTTTAAGTTACTTAAAATACTTCAAGTGTTTTTGTCAGGAAAACACCCTTGTGCCCCTCAGCTTTGCTGAGGTGAAGGCATCATATAGCAAACCTGGTGCAACTCAGACAATTTTTAGACAAACAGAAAATGTATCAAACTAGTGAACTTTGGAAAGAGCATAAACTTATAAATGAGTTTGAGTCACGTTTGGAAAAATAATTTTGGCTGGGATTAAAAAATGGATTAATTCTTTTTTATGTTGAAACTTTTCATTTAGCAAAAGAAATATTTGGTTTGGGAAATGTTGAAACATCGTTTTTTAATATTCTCAAACAGAAATTCATCAGCTTTTCGTTTTGAACTGGTGTCTCTCTTTTTAAAAATTAACTTGTAAGTCTGTGTAGGTGACAAAAGGGAGTGGAGGTAAAGACCACTTGACTCACATCCACCAGGAAAAGAATTGTGGTGTGAAGATATGGCTAGGGAGCTGTAAGTTGAGATCTGCCCTGTAAAGGAGAAAATGTGCTCATTTTGGCCAGAGAGCTCCACAAAGCCCTTCTTTCGGTATGCACACACGTCTTGAGCTCTGGATTCCGAAGGCCCCTTAGTTTTTGAGTAGTCTCAAAAGTGTGTTAAAAGCTTAACAAAGATGACAAATGTTGCCTTTAAGGTTTTACGGGCCTTAATCACACAATCTGTTACACAGAAATGGGCCTTTCTATGCTCGTCAGAAGTACCGCACATTTATATAGTATTAAGTATAAAAGTGGCCTCAATTTCATACCTATTGGCGAATGGGGGTGAAATTATCTCTAGGAATGCAGGAGTTCGTATCAATTTATCATAACTGATTTTTTGACATCCGTGAGTTTCTGATATTTTCCCAGCTATTCCATTTCTAAGTTATAGGTTTTTCACCACATTGTTCTTCATGCACCTTATTGTTTTGCATAGAAGCAGGTAAGAGTGGTCCCAGAGAATGCCACAAAGGTGCTCAAAAGGATCACGTTAGCAGGTCAGGTCCGAATCCTGCAGTCTCCTTGTACGGCCGGCCAGCATTGCTCCATGGATTTCAGTGGCATTTCTCATGTCTGCCAATGTCCTCCTGTGTTACTCAAACTACAGGATCAGGGTCTTGGTCAAAGGAGATGGTCACAGGTTTTTAAGGGATCTGCACTAGAATTTTTATCATACTTTTTATGTCTCCAATGCGAGCGTGGTTAAATAACCCATGGACTACAGCCACTGAACATTTCACTTAGCTATCCAGGGGTGAATATTACCATTTATTTGGGGACTTGTCAAAGTATTATTTTCATTACACTAATAAATACTGTAAAAGTCAAAATAAAAAATGTTATAGGTTCTGGAACATGTCTTATCTAAATCTATATGATCTGGAAATATTTAGCAAGGGAGTTCAGTAATACAAAACAGAAACAGAAAGGGTCCTGGGTAAAGCCTTAGGGAAATGCCAAACTATTAATTACACATTAAGTGGATGGTTTTTATTTTTCTGTTGAAACAGCAACTATTCAAAGTCTATGCTACAGTGCAACAAAAATTATTCTCTGGTATAACTTAGAATAGGAGTTCAAGCTATTTTGATCCCTAGAGTCAAAGTGCTTTAAAAGATGAAATAAAATTGTGTTGGGACTTTTTTAAATTAGGAAATAGGAGAGACAAATTCTGACCCATTAGCACAGAACTTGGCAAACACTAATGATAAATCAAAGCTATGATCTGCAAATATTCTTGCAAGTTTAACTGTATACTTGCAAATTCTTTTTCCCACCTAAATGATTCTCCCAACTTGAATTTAATATTTATAAGTATCACCAATACTGCTAACAGTTCTGATGAAGTCAAAAGGACTGCCTTCGTGTGTTTACACATGGGCAGTTTTAACTGCCCATACATGAGAACATTTGCCCAATTAAGCCCAACAGCTGTTACATGTTGTTGCTTGCACTGATGGCCATCCCTTAATATTAATTATAAATAATGACGATTATCTAAAAAGGGATCCCAAAATACTTCACAAGGCATGGCCATAAGCCTCTTCACACTCTGTACAAACATGGGAATCTTGCTTTTGTGTGCAAAGCCCCTGCAGTACCCAAGTCCTGTATACACTTGTGTGTGTTTATGCAAAGGCACAAGCTGCATCATCAAAATGCAGACACTTCAAGGATGGAGCAGAGCCTCTAATCAGAGTATGGTATGCTTCTTTGCTCTGGGGAAAAGGTTACATTTTGGTCAGGACATGGGGATAAATCCTCCCCTCGTATGTAAAGCACTATGGGATCTTTAATGTCTGGGCTGAGCAGACATGACCTCAGTTTTCTAAGGTTTCCTTAATTCCTCAACTCCCACCTGTGAAAGGTCACAGAGCAGTTCCAGTGTTATTGAATTTGTGCTTTGCTTTGGATTTTTGGGAGGACTGTTTTGGGTTTTAGGGGTTTTTTTGACCAACCTGTTTCCTCCCCAGATTTGTCTGGTCTTCAGAACCATGAAGTCAGTTTCTGTGAATGCCTAGGATCTGGTGTGGAGGGGGAGAGGTAATCTGGGATCTGAAACCAGACAGGACATATCGTTCCATGAATCTGTGCTCATCTATGTCCTTTTCAGCTTTTAATGGAAGCAGCCTGGAAGCAGCAAAAGTACAATAATATAAGGATGGATCAATTTGGACAGTATGGAGAGGAACTGGAGAAGTCAATGTTCGAGTTACCCACAAAATCAAGTGAAAATGAAGACACAAATCTCCCTTAGAGCAAAAATACTTCCCGCACTAACTATAGTCCTTCAGGTATTCTGCTGTGAATGAAACCCTGTGTGTTGAACTCACCATCCAGCACTGAAGAGACCTCAGGAGCCCCTGAATGTCCAAGAGAGTGGAAAAGAATTGCAGAGAAATTTACAAAAGAAATCCTCAAAGATTCTTGTTTAGTGGAGACCCTTCTTCTGAGGCTTCCCACCCAGGAAAGAGGTACCTCTCTCTTTGTTCATCATGATTTCTGCCAGCTGTTGCAAGTGAGCAACTGCCTTCCTCTAGGTGTGATTAGTAACCTACCTAAGCACCTGGGACTCTTAGCACTGTCCAAAAGCTCTTCCACAGAAGATGTGTCTAAGATTTGCAAAGGTGTATGAAATTTCTATGACTACAAATTAACAAAGTTCCCATTTCAAAGGACTGCAATTTTCAGGACAAACCTGTGATCCCTTCCCAGTTATATCCTGAAATCCATAAAACTGCTGCATGTGAAAGAACTGAAAAGCGTGGATCCCTGCTCACTAGAGGATGCACTGTAATTCATTGACTTGGAGCTGGATGCAAGCTACAGTGACTCTAACACCCTGCAAGTCCTCCATCAGAAAGTAACATGCCAGTGATGAATGCTCCTTCCAATGCACATTCTTACTTTTTTGTGTGTGCGAGCATTCTTCTTTGTGGTCTCCCAGGGAACCTGAGAGAGGATATTCATTATTCACCCTCACAAAATCCTCCCTCCCCACCAGGATATTGTCCACTTGACTCACTAGTTAAGGTCAACGTAACCTTGAGGAAGTTATCACGGTAAAGCTACATGCATTTGTCTACAGCAGGAGGAATAGCCCAGCACTCTGCAGAAGCAAGGGTTTGCTCTGAGGAACTTCACAGACCTGAATCAGGTGACATCTCATAAAGTGCCAAGGCCAATTTAAACCCGCAGCTGATCTGTGTCCGCTGACACGGAGGGCTACCAAGGAAAACAGGGTGGAAGTCATTGCATAATGGTGGAAGGGAGGGACTGTCCATAGTAGTTCACCCTTCCATTTCAAAAAAGTCAAAATAAGCTTGCCAAAAGATTATTTATCTTTTTGTACTCTGTCTTATGTTCCTCTGTCTGCCTCCTCCCCTGAGTTCCACTGGTTACATCCTTTTCTTATTACACTAAAGGCTTAAAAAATTGTAAAAATACCTTCACCTATTGACCACTCTTAGATATCGTAGTCCACAGCTCCTTTAATGAAGCCCTCAGGCAGCATTTTCCTGTGTCCTTATCTGAGTTTGGTAATAAAGCATATCTTAAGCCAACCTCCTTTTACAATATATGAACTAGAGCTGGGCAAGCTTTTCATAGCACATGTTTTATTTAGTGGATTAAGCCTTTTGTTCTCTTTGTGAATTATTATGGACAAACTTTGACTTTAATTCATCTGGTTGTTATTCACAATTGTTCAAATAACTGTGTCAGTGAACATATTTCAGCTGTTTAGATTGTTCTGCAGTGATTCACTTCAGTTCTTTCTTTTGCTATTTGTTATATGCTATTTACTATTCAAAGGCTGTATTTGGTTTTACCTACCCCACCTGGTGACAATATTACATGATCCTTATATCACTGGAAGGTCTATATAGAGGAGCAAAATCAAAGAGATTTCCTAATGCCCTCTCTTCCTACTGTTCTCTTCACAACAGACATTTTGTACAGAATTTTGTACATAGATATAAATATCTATGCTGAAACCTATTTTCCACAAATAGCCTTTCAGTAAAAGTAATTAGGTATCCCCATGTTAAAGGAAACCATTAAAAGATCTGAGAATAACGTCTAATTGGACTGACAGGTTCAGTCAAATACTTAAGATTCCACCTAGAAATAACAAGGCAATGGGATACCACACTTCATTAGTTCTGCACCTCACTGAGCTCCTCCTTCTGTTGAAACAAGCATTTCTAAATATTTTTGTACAATATTCACCTGTCTTTAATGTGAACTAAGTAGCATACGTATCTTCAGATTTCCAATACTGCCCACAAGCATAAACCAGCAGTACTCCAATATAACTGCAGAAATATACAGTATGTTCCTGCAAGTATAAATCCAGTCAGAATACATCCCACTAAAACTATTTCAAATTATTTTTATTTTTATACTTAATATAATAACATATCATGCACATAATAATAGATAGTGCATCTATTTTTTGCATTTAAAGAGATTCCCAGAAACTGTAAAACTTTTATCCAAACCTAAATTTGACTTGCAGCAAAATTAGAGTGTACAAGTTCAGGCTTTTGGTTCTGATCCACATCATCTGTATTATGTGCCTCAAGGCTCTGAAAATACAGTTTCTACAATGGTTTCCTCCACACATGCACAAACAAACAAAAGCCATACAGATTTGTAAAAAAAATAGGCTAAAAGAACTACAATGGGCCAAATTACATCCTGAAGTCAGCACTGGAGCTGCAGGCACTTTTTTGAATGGAGACTTTAGCCCCTCAGTTCTCACGTTTGAGCAGAATATGTGGTAAGCTTTTTCTAGGATTCAAAAGTTTTGTTTTGAACCCTAATGAACTGTCATTCATTGAACCCATTAAAAATACTTGGCCAAAATCTCTTCAGGTGCTCACTCCTTTGTCAAAAGCTTTCACTTACTGTGTTATGTGTTCATATGTTTTCCTTTCAATCTGTTAAAGTTATCAGCCATGAGAATAAGTTCTTCAGATTTCTGCTGAAAAAAATTTTAGCTTTAACATTTACTGCATTTTAGCAATTTATCACTCTTTCTACCCTAGTATAGCATGAGGTCTTCAATTTGCTTAAGTAAATGTTGGCAACAAATCAAAGAAAGTAATGTAAGTCCATGGAACACAATTTTGAACTAACTATGGAAAGCCTGCCAGGGATAGCCATGATGTTAAATGTGTTAGGCTTACTAATTTTCCTATGTGGTATATTCTTTCCCAACTATATGCACACAAAGGAGAAAACAAAACCTAGGAAATGTTATATTGTCTAGTTCTTACAATACCTTCAGAAATAACTCTATCCATTTTCTTTCAAGGGTCACTACAGCACTACTTAGCACTGGCAACCTGACTAATGACATTTATTAATCTTAGAATCCCATTTCTGTAAAATTTTCACTAGTGACATTTTTCTCTTACATCTATACTTTCTACAGTGTAGTGTTATAGCTTTGTATTATGCTTTCTTGGTTACCAGGAACTCCAGCAGGGCACCAGAAAATAGTACTATAAAAGACAATTGGGATCCTGCCTGTGAACTTGCTAGGGCTTGCATACATCCACCAATGGATATTTCCACCAAAGTGTGGCTTGCAACATGCTAGGCACAAGCTGTGTTTAATTCAGCAGCAGTGTAGTCAGGACCCTGTTAAGCTCCCAGTGGAGTTACCCTGGATTTATACCAGTGTGATTGTGATTAAGATTTAACCCAGACTGTGAGATCTAGCTGTAAAAATTTCTCTCCCTCCAACTTCCAGTGGCTGTAGAGCTCAGCCTTCTCAAACACTTATCTTCTTTTCCATAAACTGCATGTAAACTACATGCAGGTACCCCAGAGCATATGAACACATTTAATACTCAAGACTCTAGTGTTGTCCTAAAGGAATTGTAATAAATAATGGAAAACCCATGACTTACCAAGAAAAAAACTGTAATAATCCATGATTCACATTTTCCATCAGATCTGTACAGAAAATACAGCCTTGCTGCAGGTGCAGTTTTACAGATATTGTCATTTCTTGCCTGGAAAATAATCACAATTCATCATAATGATTATAAAATGCATGATTATATAAAACTCCATTTTACATTCATCAGATAACTTTGCTTTTGCAGCCCAGATTTCATTGGATAGTATTGGTCTTCCCATGCTTGATATAGCATGGGCATTTGTAAAAACAAATAACAGAAGAAAATTTTAAAATGTACTAAAACTAATAACCTGCCTTCAGAGTCATACAGGAGGTTGGTGCTTGGGTGATAGGCACAGGCAACTGTTCACACTTTGGTCTCCAACAAACAGCAAATCCTCCCAGTTTTTCTCCTGGAGGAGACTTTTTTCCTCCCCCCTTGGTATTTGAATAAATGTAGCCTGTGATGAAGTCAGGAAGCACCAGGCAAGCACTTCTGCACCCAGCTTTGTCATGAAAGTGTTCCCCTCATTGAGATGTCTGCCCATCTCAGCCACCCTCATTCCTCTCCCATTTCTGCCTGCAAGCACAGCGGATCCTCCTCCCTCATCTCCTGCCCCTCATCCTCCGCTAGCTATGTCTTATCTCTAGGAACAAATCTTTCCCCTCTTTCTCCCATAGGAACCTCAAACTATTGCCAGTTCTCAAGGCTGGGAGGTGACACACTGTCCTGGTTTAGCCCCAGTCAACAACTCAGCCCCACACAGCTGCTCGCTCACTCCCCCCTGGTGGGATGGGGGAGAGAATCAGAAGAGTAAAAGTGAGAAAACTTGTGGGTTGAGATAAAGACAGTTTAATAGGCAAAGCAAAAGCCTCCTGCGCAAGCAAAGCAAAACAAGGAATTCACTCACCACTTCCCATGGGCAGGCAGGAGTTCAGCCATCTCCAGGAAAGCAGGGCTCCATCACAGGTAACAGTTACTTGGGAAGACAAACGCCATGACTCCAAAAGTCCCCCACCCACCCCCCCGCTTCTTCTTCCCCAGCTTTATATGCTGAGCATAACGTCATATGGTGTGGGGTATCTCTTTGGTCAGTTGGGGTCAGCTGTCCCAGTTGTGCCCCCTCCCAACTTCTGGTGCACCCAGCAGAGCATGGGGAGCTGAAAAAGCCCTTGACTAGTGTAAGCACTACTTAGCAACAACTAAAACATCACTGTGTTATTAACATTATTCACATACTAAATCCAAAACACAGCACTATACCAGCTAGACTGAAGAAAATTAACTCTATCCCAGCCAAAACCATGACAGTATATGCCCCTTATTCCATACCATTTACATCATGCTCAGGTCCCACGCTATCCAATACAACCTCATTAACCACCACCCCCTTCGCATCCTTTGATATAATACACAGATATCATTCCCTTTTTCTATGGACCACCCCTCTAAAATGTCTGTAAAATGTCCACAAAGTGTCCATTGAGTTCGTTTAGTCCATGACTTTGGGCTTCAGTACAAAACCCAAATACCAGGTAAAGCTCAAGGTCAGTGTTTTAATAATAAATCTCCAAGATTTCTGGGTGACTGGGGTTTCCTATTCAAGCCTGTTGGCTGATCAGTAAGCTGTATCCCTGACTCCAAAATCCAGGGGTTGACCTCAGGTCTCCCCTGGTGCTTTCTGCCAGAGGCTCCAGGGAGGGCCATTCTCCCCGGCTGCAGTGTAGAGCACATTTCTTACATCTTGTCCTGCCCGGACTGGCCCAAGGGCTACTGCATGAACTATCTCCTGTTTAATTTTTTCAAAAGCTTGTCCTCTGTTCGTTCAGGTGGTTCCTGCTATAGTAATTCCTATAACATGTAACTCAAACCACAGGCTACAACAATTTAAAGGTAGAACAATTACAATCTCCACCCCCCGTCCCTTTGGGCCAGGTTATAGGTTTTAACATTGCAATGAACTCCTCCCCTTGCTCCTAGCCTGGCTAGCAACAAGGGGTGTCTGCTAAAGCAATTCTCGTAACATGCAAAACCACTCTTTCAGGGTGGACTTCAGCAGTACCCACAGAATGAGCAGATGTTTATGCCTTGCAGGTAATCGACAGTTACAGCTTGGATTGTCTACAAATAAAAATACTGTGGAGCTGGACCTTCTCTCAAATGTACTCCCCAGATAAATGGTAGAAAGAGATTCATTAATCCCATCCCATTGAGACAGACACAAAGAGCTGCATATCTGCACTCTAGTCTTAGACAAGCAAGATTCACTAAGCCCAGCAACTTTGTGGTTCTGACAGTACAAGAAGCAAGGACTGAATGCTGAAACCTGCAGTGCCTGAATTGTAGGTGCTGAAATAGAAACAAACCCCTCCACAGCTAGGCTTCCCATGTGGGGAGTTTGAGTCAGAAATCCCAGGAAGGGATCCCAACACCCCCAGGACCAAGGGGATGTATATCTAGAGCTAGCTAACATGGAACATGGACTGCAATAGGGTGTCAGCAGCCTCCTTTCACCCCACAGCTGAAGCTCCTTTCTTTGTGCTGCAGAGCCCCCTTCTTGAGATCAAGAGCTCCAGAGTCACTCCTGAAGCCTTTCTTTCAGAAACTAGCTACAGATCATTATGGTCTTTAAAAAGCTGGTGTACAGAGATCCCACCATTAGTGTTTTACAGAGTAGCCTACTGGATAGAGCACTTCAGCAGTTCTTCCCTCTGCCTGAAAGGTTCAAGCTCCCTGACCTAACCACAAGACATCCCTCCAGGCTCTCAGGTGAAAATCACGTAAGCATGGCTGCATATCCTGCTGGGACACTCACCGGGAAAAAGTGGGACCCATGTTCCAGTGTGTTCTCAAAGACCTACAGAGATGTTTTCCTACCATTAATTATTCAATATGAAAGAAAAAAAAATCACTCTAAACACTCTTGGAGAAGTAGGTCCCTAAAAACACCTCAAAGCTAACTCCATTAATGTAACAACTAACAAGCATTAAATGGTACCCATTGAGTCTTGGGGGTTTTTTTGCACCACAAGAGGAACTGAGAACACCTCTCCAAACAAGAGAGACTAAATCCTTTTCCCAAAATGGGTGGGAAAAATAGTTCTGGATTTTTTTGAGCAGGGGATGGAACTGAACCGAGATTTTCCACATACTGGGTAAGGGCATTAATATCTAGGCTTTTGGAGTAGCAGCTGGTAAAAGAAGATATAGCCATAACCTGTGAAAGAAAGGAGGCTCTCTTTGCACCATTTTCAGGATTTATTGATGCTGTCCCTGAGAGCTGGGCTCTGAGAACACCTAGATGATCTGTCCCATTTTGAGACCTAGTTCTAGATCCCCACCTGGTTTAGATGCTATGACTCAGGTGTCTACGAGCTTGCCTAGCAGCAGAACTGCAGGCAGCTGAGGAAATATGAGATAAAAAAAGAAGTAGGCACCACTTGCAAAATCCCCAAAACTGCGGCTCCGATGCTGCTGCCTCCCTGAGGTGCTTAAATCCCATCTAAGTTTTAGGTACCTAAATCTACCTGGAATATGACCTTCAGCTGCAGATGTCCTGATTTGTTTATGTTACTGAGAAATGCTGACATTTAGTTGAGTGAAGGTGATGAGCTCTGTCATGCTCACACTAAGATAATTCATGTCAGTGCTTACAGGCGGCCATTATGTAAAGACTGTTACCCAACAACAGGAAAATATGAACTACCTCATCCTAGCTACCAGCAAGTGTTTAGGAGACCTGTCCAGTTTCCACGTTTCATAGAATTATCATTGGAATTGCTAGTACAGAGACATGTATTGTGTTTGCAATTCCCCTTAATCAGAAGAGAAAAAATGAGATAGTTCCATAAGGGTTATTACTGTTTATTTCTCTTCATGCTGCTTTTCTGGGTCACAATTTATATGAAATTTCAGTAAATTTGTTTTCTTTTTGACCTGCAGACTTTTTCAGACTACTGGTAATCCCACAGAAGCCAAGAAGGAAAAAGAAAGCCCATAAAAATATATACTCTGTAGAAAACAGAACTATCCTCAATAAACAACCAAACAAGAGAAAAAACATTAATTCATTTGGGATCAGAATATTCATTTAAAGAGTTTCAAAGAAACAACCTGCTCTTCTCCAGACACAACCAATTTCCAAAACATAAAACCGGTTTGGAAGGTGTCATTCACTTTCAATGGCATTAGACACGGAGAGCAAGGAGCAGTGGGGTAAAATCAAAATTGACATATATCAGGAGCACTTAGAACTTGTTATCTATAGAAATGTGTACTTTATTCCCACCTCAGATTAATGAAACACCTCACAAATGTTGTGCATTTGTGGAGAGCACACAGGTCTGTACGCAGCATACAGTGTGCACTACTCCTGAGCATTGCTTTCGAGCATCATCACCAGAGGCTTTTTAAGACTCTGCAGCCATGGAATTAGCTGTGGTATTGCCAGCCAGCTGTGTATCCTCCACGGACTTTGGAACAAGCTATAAAAGTAAAAAGAATAACATACGTTGCCAGCTCCTCACAAAACAGAGCCAGCGCTTTAAAACCAAGTGGGTCCTTTTCTGCCCGGCAAATCCTGAGGTCGGCCTCACAGGTCACCATTCGGGATTACGTCAGGGACCAACCGGTTGGGTTCAGGCAGGCTCGGGTTGGTCTGGCAGGCTGCGTGAAGCAAACAAAAGCCAGACCAAGACAAAAAGCTGAGGGAGTGGGATAGGAGGAAATGAAGAAGACTGTTCCAAAGGCTTTTAAATTATGATGGCCATGTTGCTGCAATATTGGAAAACTAAATGAATTGCTCCCTTCCTTAGACCCCTGCTGCTGTGGCTGTATTTCTTTTAGCCGAGACCCTGTAGTCAGTAAAGATGCATCCAATTTCCATGCTGTCCAAATGCTTGTAATCACTGCAGAAGCCAGATAGATTTCAGTAAACTGGGCTTTCATGATAAACAAGGCCGCTCATCAGGTGGCTCTTGGCCTTCAAAGTTTTCAAGACAACAGAACTGATGGGAGAGGGTCACAAATTTACCCTGGAAAGAGCTGATTTCCACAAAATTCCACTCACATATTTTCTTAAAAGCAGAGGACGTTAAAGAGTGTCTGTTCAGGAACCCAAAAGCTGAGGCACCTTTACTCTACAGTCACTACTGAAAAAAAGCAGACTATCTTTATTATGTTTTAATTCACAGTTACGTTACTGGAAAGCCAAAGGTTTTCTAGGCACTGTAAAACCACATAATAAAAGCAGTGCACATTTTCGGTAGAAGCCGGGGGCTCTGTAACTTCACAATCCATAATACAATTTGCAAGGACGCAACTACACGGACACCATTGCTTTTTTAGTACACCACAGTAAAAATAATCTAAATTTTGCACAATGTTTGAGCTTCACCTGGGACAGGTTGCCAGAATCTCATTGGTAGCGTTCCAATAAAACGCTACTTGTTACATACAAGACCTATCACCCTTTCTTGAGTTGTTCTGTGGCCATTAAACATCCCATGAGTGCCATGACAGCCATGTAAGCTAGCAAGTTCCACAAAGAACGATGTTAAAAGAAATTGAAACTGCAGAGCATGAGAAGTTGTGAATTTCATGGTGGATTCCCCTTCCTTTTGTTTGTCCTTCTTCTCCCCTTAAACACCCAATGTGTCTCTGTAAAAAGTGAGGGTTGTTTTCTGTTTTGAGTTTTGTTTCCTCTTACTTATATAACTCGTTGCAGACTTCAGGACAGTAACCCCTACAGAATTTGCTAGTGGCCCACAGAGCCAGCATAAAATAAAAAGTTACAAGTCCACATAACCTTAATTTTATGGTTATAAGCTATATTTACTGCTAAATCATAAGTTTGAAAAGACTGCTAAGTGTTCAGTGTGGGAATGCAGGGAATTTCTCTTAAGTTAGTTTTATGGAGAAATGTGTTGTTAAACTGTAGGAAAAGTTACGGTCCTTTCAAGTCCCCCAGAGCAGAATGCCTATTAGGTGTTTTTAGGGTATTTATAAAATACCCCAACCACTCCCTCAGTATCATTCATTGAAATTCAAATGCAGGACCTTTGCTCCATTCAAGTCCCGTTGGTTTTAACACCGTAAACTAACCTGAGTGAGAACGCTATCAAAAATCAAGGTGGAAGAATTTGCTTTTTAACCCTTGCCTGCCTGCACTTTTTTAACTTTGCAAGTGTTTCTCACCGCAGCATACAAATATGGTGCAGTCCAGTGAGCGTACAGCGTACTGAGACTGCAGCAACAGGAGAGAAGGGAGTGCTCTTGGTACATCTGTCCTCATTTTACCTGATAAGCCCGGGCAGGATACAACCTCCTGAGTGCTTCAACTTCCCCACTTGTAAAACTACAATGATAGTACTCACTTGCGAACATGCTGAATCCCCTAGTGACTTGCCAAAGAACAAATGCTAAGCAAGAGAAAGTACCGTTGCTCCACAAATATTTTGGCCTCCCCTTGTCCCTTCAATCCCTCACTCTCCTCTTCCAAGGCATGTGCCCAGCTTGCTGGGTGGCCACACAATAAGCTGGAGTAAATGCTGCCTGCAGACAGAGACCTAATGGGATGCCAGTGTTGTGGAGTCAACCTGACCATGTACAGTAAATCCACTGCCTCCAGAAAGTGGATTGGCACAACTGTTATGGGACAGGACTGGCCAGGATGTGGGGACAGGGTCAGAGGACACTTCATCTGCCCTGCATGGTAGCTACACCCCTGTCTGTCCTCCAGACATGCTCCTACCATGTAATGTGGGGGGCTGCAGGGCTTGGACCAGAACAGGCAGGAAAGGCAGAAACCCAGCACTGAAGGCTACGCGCTGCCTGTGGTACCTGGGTACCCCATCGCTTCGTGGTTTCATACACAGCTCACCTCTGTCTTTTTAAAAATCTCCTTTCTTATATCTACTTCTTGAAATTATGTTTGTCATTCATATCCACCGCAACTGATGAAGTTTCTCTCCTCTCCTTCATTTTTACTTTAATTCTGCATTTCATTTTTATAAGGAACAGTTCATTATTTTTTACATAATTTCAGGAGGATCTCAGCCTGAAACAAGCCTTTGCAATTCAGCCTAGAGTGTCATTTAAAACAGGAAAATAAATTGTGTGATAGAGACACTGAAGAGCAAATGCTTTCCGGCATTAGTTTTCTCTTTCAGACATTAGGGTTTTCTAGAGTGCAAGGGAAAATTCCTTTTATCTTCCAACTACAGAGTTCGCTAGCAGCATCTTTTGGTTTTCAGTGACCTATAATCTACTCTCCCAGTGGAGATCATTATAATAAATTTTAGACCGGCCAAACAGCCCCTTGAAGTTCAGTTTACCTTCTACCAGCTTGGCCTAAAAAACAGTAATGTCACCCTGCAATGCCCTCTGCTGGGAGACGCGACTTGGAGCTGGAAGGAGAGCTACCTGTTCGTGTCCTCACGCAAGGAACAGGTATTTGCAGTGAGATGGACTGGATTTTCACCTTCTGTGTGAAATCCTGACCCCGCTGAAATCAGTGGTGTTCTAGCTTTTAATTTTTACTTTGCCCTTAATCATTCTCCCTTTCGAAAACTGTACTGTTTTTAGCTACCCTGGTTTATTTCAAGTCCAAATGAAAATCTCATTACTGACTTACAGACATCTCCTTTTAGCATTTACTGAGCTCCCAGTGAGAGGTTTTATAAAGAAGCATTCAGCTGCAAAAGACATTGTTCCTCCCCATTTTCACTGTAAAAGTCTGTACAAAATCACATATCCAAGGAGCATTCATGTTACACAGGTATGATCCTGCCTAACATATATTTTCACTGAACAGGATTTTTGTACTGAGAAAAGGAAGCCGGGTGAATGTTATGCAGCAAAACAAAGGAGTATATCTGGAACCTGATGTGTGAGAACACCAACCCTCTGAACTGCCACCACCGACTCTGAGACGCAGCATCCTGGGGCCTGAGGAAGAAAAGTCTGAATCAGCCCTGCCGAGGAGCGGCATACTAGCGTGGAGTTCACGCAAACAGCGATCTTCCCCCTCACATGCATATTGCTGCCACAACCCCATGGCTTACAGGCTAGTTATTCCCAACTCACAACTCATCTGGAGAATCATCCCTCAAAAATATTTTCCAGCCTTGGCAAGGGTGATGTAACACTATCGTTGCTTTGGTTTCAGCTCCTGTGTCCCTCGGCTAGGATGGTCTTGCGTGTTGTTTGTCTCTCACCACAGCTGTGCAATGGACCGCAAGTAGGAAGTATTTCTCCACTACAGCCCCCAGTCCTCTCTACTGGACGCTTGCTCCTTACTACTCAGGTTCCACAGCTTAGGTCCTTCCTGGCAGGCCAATTATTTTATATTTACTACTACTTATTAGTTCTATCTTTCAGATGGAAACATTTTTTCCTTGTGATGAGATGTTTCCCCTGCATTAACCTGCTTGATCACCATGTGCCTCCCTCTGCCCTACTTTACAGGGACAGACACCCTTGGTGCCAGAGAATGCAGGTGCAGTAAAGCCACACCATGCCTTACAACACCATTTTTATTTGAAGTTACACATAATTATCATTGATTTGGAAGTGTGACCTTCTTGATACACAGCCTTACAAGCTAACAGTTTTTTTCCAGAAACGACTTTACAATGTTTATTATGCCCTCATGGAGATCGAAATGGCATGGTTATAAGCAGTTTTCAAGACTATGCCAGGTCCATTAAAAGGCCCCCAGACAAGTGGTTTTCTGCTTTGTACACTGCCCTGAAAGCCTTCTGCTTCCCTTGGTAAGCACCACAATGTTGCACTCATTTGAAAATGGGCACGTGTGGCTACAACGTCCAAAAGCATTGTTACCCCTGACAGCAGGGTCTCAAATCATCACTCTGGACACTTACCTGCTCTTCTCAGGAATAATTCTTTTGCAAGAGAACTGGGTAGCCAAGGGACCAGGTGGTGGGTGCTCACATACCCTAACCCTGCAATGATTAATTTGAGTAAAGGCTGAAAGTAACTGAAAGTTCTTCCAGTCCTGATGCCAGTCTGGTGCCTCATGGGTGAGGCAGCTGTGCCAGAAAACCAAACTGAAAATCCACCCTCTGAGCTGGCACCTTTGATGGAAGGATCAGCAGTGAAGTCCAAGACTGAGTTGGCCTCCAGCTTAAACTGTCCTCTGATCCAAGGTTGTCTCTCAACATCACAAACGAATAACGTTATATGAGGAATCTTGCACACGCTGCTATTTTTGCTGCCAAGCAGTCTTTCAAGAAGTTGTCTCCCAAGAAGTTGTCTCCCAATCTGATATCTCTACACAAAATAATTTCATCCACAGAAATTCTTGCTAGTGGTTAAATTATGGCCAAGAATTTACATTCAGCTTGAATTTGCTCATGTTGATGCATTGTACCACTACTGTAAAATAAGTGTAGTGTCACTCAAAATGATGTTATACTGGAGTGTGATCAGGAATCAGATTAGAGCAATATCCTGTGACTGGGAGCAAGAAGCTGAACTGGTTCTACATTTGCTGAAGGCAACAGAACACCTTGGTGAGATGCGGCCACTTTGCTACCTCCACCCCAGCTTCTGGGGCAAGAGATGTGAAGACACAAAGGGCTGCAACACGGCATCACTGCATCAAAGAGTGACCCCCTGCATTTATTACCCTCCTGGCTGGCAGCAGGTAGCACTAGGAAATTACAGCTTTGGTATTCCCTGGCCCTGCTGACCTCTATCATCACGCAAGCCCTGGAGAGTTCATAATTCAGAGAAGAGAGCTGAGGAAAGCTCTGCTCGACCTCAGTTAAGGCTCTCTCTACTTCCCAGAGAAAACAGAGGGGGCAAATTAACATTCTGCCCTAGGAAGTTCTTTTGTTCTCATCACTGTGGTGGCAAAATCCAGTTTTATCAACACCACTGAGAAAGCCTGCAGTAGCTTGAGGATTAGAGAACATGACGGCTTTCACCCAGGACAGCCTTCCATCTTTCTGTCCTCTTATTCCTAAGGATAGCCTGAGAAAGTATCAAAAATCAAAAACAAGCTTTATCATCACAGTGGTCATTCCATACTTTTCCAGCCCTCAGCAGTCAGTAACCTTTGTGTTTGCACAAATATAAGCCCAAGCTGCCAGTGGGAGACATGATTTGCACAAGCAAATTCGCTCATTTCCTGAGAGAGGGCAAAACTCAGGGCGTGACCTCAACTCCTTTCTCCTGGCCACAGCTTAGCTGAAGGCCCAGCATGTCAGATTCACCTCAGTGTGATTCCAGGGACTAGTCTGGAATCAATTTGACCCAGTAAGTCTCTTTGATTGCATCAGGCCTTTCAGAAATTTTGAACAACAAGGATCCAAACAGCAGGCAGCAATCTGCACAAAAACAATCTCTGCAGTTTAAGGAATTTTTGAAGGTCTGTGCCTCCTTTTTTTTCTTTTCTTTTCTTTTTTGTTTCAAGTGCTTTCCAACTGAGCAAATGCTGCAGTGGGTTCATGAGAGAAGGCCTTGAGGCACCCCTGACTTTGGCACTGTTATCCCATAGACACTCCATACATTTTTGGCACCTTGCAGCAGACACATTGACAGCCACGGGATTGATGGAAAGGGAAAGAAGCTGTTTTGCAGGCAAAAGAGAATGTACTCAGATTTCTAAGGCCATTTGAAAGAATGCCAGAATGATACTGGATTTTGGCATTCTTAAGCTCCTTTAAGATGATGCAGCAAGCGGTCTTTTCCACATGTGATGATGTATTTCAGGACAAGAGTTTCTTCAAGATTTTCCAAGCCTGTGGGCTCCTGATCCTTTTTCAAATTACAGAGATGATAGCATACCAGGGAGAATTGTGATTAGTTTAAACTCTCTACAGCTGCAAGAGATGAATGTAAAAATTCCACAAAAAAATCCACTTCTTCTGGATTGAATTTACCTACACGACACCGAGACCAAGGGACCACTTAAAAGAGCTGGAGCAGCATCAACACTATTTAGTTTCTTCCATCACATCAACCCAGGGAAGGCTCGCAACTGTTCTACCCAACACATCTCCCCCAGCAGCACTGCCATGCTACGGGCTGGGGTATTAACGAAGCTCTGAGATGTGTGGGGAGGAAAATGGAACGATGAAATACAAGCTTAAGTACAAGGGAATACAAACAGGGCTTGCAACTCATTACTTGGAATACCAGGAGAATTGTAAAACACCTTGTAACTGAGAGGCTTTGCTTGGAGCAGTTAAGGACCGCAGTCCCCACTTCATCACGGGCTGACAAATTTTGAATGGGCTTGGCAATGGGGGGGGGACGAGCACTGAGCTTTTCGTCAGCTGACCTGAGGAGACAGCAATGCTTTGCTTTGCTTAACAGGAGCTCTCTCCCTCTCAATTGCTTCCTAGGATTTCTAATCAATCATAAAAATATACAACATTCACCTCCATCGTGTCTCTCAAAGCGCTGGCATTGACAAAGTTGGCGGTGCACCCACCTTGAGATATTTCACCTTCTGCGTGTCTCTGAAGCACCCCCTACGTTCGTCTGGATTTATTAACACAGCAATAAGTGAGACCCTGTTTTATGGGACTTTCCTCAAAAAGGCTAAGCAAAGTGGAAAAAAAAAAAAAAAAAAAGAAATGCTGCTTGCTTAAGTTGCTTCTTTGTCAAGGAAAGGGAGACCCACAGTACTACTGCAGGAACCCCCAAAACCCCCACAGCCAAGCGGGCGGCGGCGCGGGGCTGCAGCTGCTTCCCTCAGCGCCTCGGCTGAAACTGGCCAGAACCAGTTGGAACCGGCGGGATCCAGCTGCCCAGCCCAGTACTGCCAGCATCGCCCCATCCCTGCCAGAGCCTGCCCGCGTTCCCCAAATGCTGCGGGGGACATCTGCGCAGGAGCGTACCTGCTTCTAAGGGGCAAGGGCCGTTCTCTCAACAAGTGTTTCCAATCTACGCAAAAAAAAACACCCCCAGGCTTCTCCAGCACCGGCAAAGTGCAACCGTTTATTTCTGCTCTAAACAGGCCAATATACAGCATACTGAACGGTATTATAAATACATGAAACATAAACTCTATTTTATGTCTTTCACACCACCCCATGAGGAGACATGCCCTCAGTACCAAACCATAGTCCTCAGAGTTGTCTCGGGTAACGTTTGCCTGACAGGCTCCCGAGGGCGGGCGGCCGTGCCCCTGCGGCCCGCTCCGAGGCGCCCGGAGCGGAGCGGCCCGGCCCGGCCCGGCCCCGCGCGGCGCGGCGCGGCGGCTGCCGGGTGCTTAGAGCTAGTGCGGCGGGGAGAAACAGCGCAGTATCTGTAGTCGTGGCCGAGTGGTTAAGGCGATGGACTAGAAATCCATTGGGGTCTCCCCGCGCAGGTTCGAATCCTGCCGACTACGAGCGGAGCTGACTGGTTCTCTTTTCTATTTTTTTGGTGTTTTTTATTTTCCTTTCACGCGGGTCACGGGGCTGCAGGCGGGGCGGGGCGGGGGCCCGGCTGCGGACAAGCTCCACAGGCACCCCCACATCCCGCCGGGCACGGAGACTCCGCCCCTGCCGGCGCCGGGGCCGCCTTGGCAACCGCTGGCGGCGGCAAGATGGCGGACGACTTGGACCGATTACTGGATGAAGTGGAGAGGCGGCTCTGCCGCCTGCCAGGGCGCGGGGCGGCGGGCGAACACCGGCACGGCGACGAGGAGGAGGAGGAGGAGGAGGAAAGGGCGGCGGCGGCTGCGAAGGAGGGCAGGTTAGCGGTCCTGCGCCCGTCCCGACCCTCAGCACCTCCCCGCCGAGCGGGCTGGGGTGGCACGCAGCCCGCCCTCTGGGGCGGGAGGGGGTCGGCGGCCGGCAGGAGCCCGCGGGAGCTGCAGGTACCGAGGCTCGGGAGCCGAAACGCTGGCCAGGGGTCAACGAATATCCCGTCGTCCTTGTTTCTAAACACCCAAGTCGTGCGCCCGCGAGCTGAGTAACTTCAGATAGTCTTTGTCTCTTAAGCGTATCCCAACCTCGGATTAAATATGGCGTTAAAAGCTACTCTAATCTGCTCGTGAGTTAGGATCGGGGGTTACTTAGCTCTCTAACTGACCTCGTAATATGTCTAAAATATCTATAAATCTTGAGATTTAGAGCGGGGAGAACTTCAGCAGTAGTATTACCAAACGTTCTATTCTGTTGATACTTCATGTACGTATTCTGTTCATACTTCTTCTAATAACTGTATCTTATACAGTAAGCTCATAACTTACACTCTACACTTTCATATATCCACCTCAGATTTCACAATTTTCAGAATGACAGTCTGAATACCGACAGTTTTGGTCGTGACAGGGTCATTGCTGACAGTCCTGCCAAGCGGTCTGCCACACCGCTGCCTGACCTCAGGTTTCCATCCCAGCCCTCACTGGTGTCTCAGACTCCGTATGGAAGGTGTGTGGACCAGAGGGGCTTGGCCAGATGTCTCCACAGGTGGGCAGCTGAGCGCTTACCCAACAGGCATCTCGGAGTCATGGGCAAGGATCTTGAAGAGAATAATACAAGACCAACAAGCCCACTACCACTGGCCACATTACTGGACTTCCCCGTTGTTTGCATAATGGTTAGATGAGCACCTAAATTTAGTCAATCTAATTACCATATTTTTAAAAAATCACTGTTTTCTTCTTTCCCAGGAGTAGATTTGTTCTTGATTAGTTGATTCAGGAGCACTACAGGCCTCCCTTTCTTTGACAAAGAGCTAGCAAACAGCAGACTTGAGTGACAAGACTCCTCACCTCAGTGAAAGCAAAGTGCAGGTGATCTCTCTAAATGCATACAGTTTGGCAGGAATTCCTTCAGAACCCCTGCAGTTGTATAGCACAAGGAGAGAACTCCCTCTGACCTTTTTATATTCCTGGTGCTAAGGATTAACATGAAAAATCAGGGCTGTCCAATTTGTTGCTCAGTAAGTGCTGCATGGGTTATATTATCATAGTTTTATTCAGGTTTGGAAGTGGTTGTAAATAAAAGCAAACAAAAATAAGACCTGTGATGGGATAGTTCAACAGGGACTGAAAGGCGTCATCCTGCAGTCCAGTCATGTTTTAGATGGTACTACAGAAAATTAGTTACAGCCTTTTTCTTCTAATATTTATGTTTTAATTTACAATTCTTAGAACTGCTCTGGTCGTGCTACAAAATGAAGGCTGATTTGTTTGGTTTTCAGATCAGCTAAACTGTTAATAAGTGCTGGCAGCAGTGAAGAAGATATAGACGACATTATTGATGAAATCTGTAATGACAGCGGCTTTGCCAAAACACCTCTGGTGAGTAGGAGTCTGGAGAAATGCAGAATGGATGAGGTTCAGCAACAGAAAGAAAAGCACCGTAAACTAAAACTGTTTTAAAGCAACAAAAAAAAAAAAAAACCACAAAAAAACCTAAAACAAGCTGTAGGGTAAACTTGGAAAATAAAGCAGAAGGGAAAATGCAACAATCCTATAGTGAGGCACAGGAGAGGTATAAAGAGGTGGTCTTACCCAGGCAGTAAAACAGGTAATTAAAGGAAATGCTAGTTCAAGATAGAGCACAGTGTGAAATATCACAGAATCATGGAATGGTTGAGGTAGGCAGGGTTCTCTAGAGTCATCTGATCCAACCACCTGCTCAAGCAGGGCCACCTAGAGCTGGTTGCCCAGAAGCGTGTCCAGATGGCTTTAGAATATCTCCAAGGACGGAGACTCTACAGCGTCTCTGAATAACATGTTCCAGTGTTTGACCACCCTCACAAGAAGTAGAGAAGTTTTTTCATCTGTTTAACTGGAATTCTTGTATTTCAATTTATGCCTGTTGCAGCTCCTCCTGTCAGTGGGCCCCACTGAGAAGAGTCTGGCTACATCTTTGTTCTTCCCTGTCATGTATTTTTGTACATTGATAAGATTCTTCTGATCCTTGTCTTCTCCAGGCTAAACAATTCCAGCTGTCATAACCTCTACCTGTATGTCAGATAGTCTAAGTCCTTAATCACCATTATGTCCATGTCAGTTTTTTACTGGGCTATGAAAACATGTCTGGAGTACTGTGTCCAGTTCTGGGCTTCCCAGTACAAGAGACAGATGGAGCTACTGGAGAGCCTCCAGCAAGGGGCCATGGAGATGATGGAGAATCTTTCATATGAGGAGAGGCTGAGAGAGCTGGGACTGTTCAGCCTGGAAAAGAGAAGGCTCCAGGGGCACCTTGCCAATATGTGTAAATACCTGTTGGGTGGAGTAAAGAAGGTTGCAGACTCTCTGTAGAGCCCAGTGACAGGACAGGAGGCAATGGGCACAAACTGAAACACATGAAATTCCATCTGTACAGAAGAAGACACTTTTTTACTGCGAGGGTGGTCAAACAGTGGGACAGGCTGCCCAGAGAGCCTGCAGAGTCTCCATCTGTGGAGACTTTAAAAACCGAACTGGACACAGTCTGGACAAGCTGCTGAAGCTAACCCTGCTTTGAGCAGGGGGTTGGCCTAGGTGATCTTAAGAGGTTGCTTCCAACCGAAATGATTCTGTGATTCTGTCTCATCAGCGCTGAGTACAGAGGAAGGATCACCTCCCTCGACCTACTGGCAGTGTCCCTCCTAGTGTCACCCAGAATGCTGTTGGCCTTCTGCAAGGGCACACTACTGACTCACAGGCAACTTATCATCGACCAAATTTCCCACAGCTTTCTCTGCAAAGCTGCTTTCCAGCTGGTCAGCCTTCTGTGTGCTCTGATACGTGAAGGTTATTCCTCCCCAGGGGCAGGAGTTTGCATTTCCCCTTAGGTGAGCTTCAAGAGGTTCCCCTCAGCCCATTTCTGCAGTCTTGTTGAGGTCCCTCTGAAGGGCAGCAGAGTCATCTGGCACACCACCTCTGCTCCCTGTTTTCGATCATCTGCAGGTGACTTCTGTTGTTTGTCAGCAGGAGATAGAGATGAAGCTGCAAATTTACATTGTCAAGACAGAGTGATAGAAGGCACTGAAAATAGATACTCATTTAGGTATCATCAGTAGAAAATTGTGTTATTTACACATCATAATGCCATGTGCAGATTCTCTTATTTTCATGAGCAATGTTAGGTTTGGTTTGTTTGTCTTTGATTTCTTAAAGAGTAGCTAAATCTGAACCAACGAAAAAACATTTGTATACCATGATATGTATGTCTGAATGAGAGAGAATTATGTCAGTAAATCTGTATAATTTTATCATCTCATATCCCTAGGACTTCCCATTTAGGACCTAGAATTCTAGTATTCTAGAATTCAAATAAACTGTTCTTTGAGCAGCAAATAAGGAAGTTCTTAAAGACACTTTATCTTTTTGAATAATATAAGTCCTTATGTGTTTTCAGTAAAACAAAAGCTCAAAAACATTGAGGGAGAAGGTTTCTAAATTAAAATTGTTTTTAAAAGCAAAATGATTAAGAAGAGGGCATGAAATACTAAGTCTTGATTGTAAAGTCAAAGTAATTATGTGGTGCTGAATTTCTTCAGACAGAGCTGGGAATTCAATATGGGAAGAGAAGCCTCATTCCTCATTTATCTGTTATTTCAGCAGCTTTTGCCTCAAGAAGCCTCACAAAAACCCGAGCAAGAAAATTGCCAAATTCTTAGTCCCTTTCTTCTGTGACTGAGATTTTCTGGCTCCTGCTCATTAAGTAAAACAGAATATTGTTACCTTGCTGTAATGCTGCCTTTCATTCTTTAACTGCTTTTTAAATAGAAATTGAAGCCTAACTCTGCAAGTCTCACACCTGAAAGCAATAGTGCTGTTGTTGTACAGGCTCATAGGAAGAGGTAAGTGAAAAATGTTTTGGCTAGTTGAACATAGCTTGATTATTGCTTGTTGCCAGTCTAATAATATTGCTACTGTTTAATCTGTGTTGACATTAACTAAGAAAGAAACTGAGTATTTAGAGAAACATTCTTTTTAAAGATAAACAAAGATAAACAGAAAGATAATTTTGAAGGATTACTAATGTGCTTTCATGTGGTCAAGTTATTTATTATAAATTTCCTCATTATTTAAGTTATTGAACAACAGCTTGCTTTGCCTTATGGACATACATATTTATCAAATGCTGCAATATATGGCCCCATGTATATTTGGTGCAGAGCATGGTTGTCGTAGAGCTTTTCTTTGAACACCTTGGTAATGGAAGTCTTAAAATTCCTTAGTTTGAAAGCATTTGGATGCTTTGCCTACAATTAACAAATATGATTGTAGAAGTGCCATGCTGTTAAACTAGGAGAAGCATTGTACTTTCTCCAAAATGTTTTGCTGTAATTTAAAATTTTTTAATGAAATCCATTCAGATGCTGTCCAGTGTACCTGGGTGGAAGCTCTTCACCACATGGCATAGGAACAAGTATTTCAAAAAGGTAGGAAACATGAAAAAAATGTTCTACTTACTTTATCGTTATTTTTATTCACAACTGTGTTTCTGTGGTGGTACAAAGTTCTGCATTTGAGCTGGACAGGAAAGCCCTATATTCATCTAAACATGTGGATGCCTGTAACTGCAGTTGAAGTCAGCTGGTCCATTCCAGTCCTCTGTTGTTGACCACTAGATCTTTTGCTTGTTTGAGGTTTTGAAGGACATGTGCAAATGAGACTTGAGACTCCAAAAATTAGTAACATGTAGTTAAGGAAATGGCTGCTGTAAAGTATTGTTATTTTTCCCTGCCTCTCTTTAGCTTTTTATGTGATGCTGAATATGTGACTTAAATCAGTGAGCTGGTTTAAATCATCCCAGAGCCTGAACTGAAATTAGCCAGAGTGCTTTGCAACTGCAGCTCAACTTAGTAGGAGAGGTACTTTAAAGATTGTGCAGGACAACCAGGGGATCAGGCCCAGCCAGCATGGGTTCATGAAAGGGAGGTCATGCCTGACCAACCTGATCTCCTTCTATGACCAGGTGACCCGCCTAGTGGATGAGGGAGAGGCTGTGGATGTTGTCTACCTGGACTTTAGTAAGGCCTTTGACACCGACTCCCACAGCATTCTCCTGGAGAAGCTAGCTGCTCACGGCTTAGACAGGTGTACTCTTTGCTGGGTAAAAAACTGGCTGGATGGCCGAGCCCAGGGAGCTGTGGTGAATGGAGTCAAATCCAGTTGGTGGCCGGTCACGAGCAGGATTCCCCAGGGCTCCGGGTTGGGGCTGGTCCTGTTTAATATCTTTATCAATGATCTGGATGAGGGGATTGAGTGCACCCTCAGTAAGTTTGCAGATGACACCAAGCTGGGTGGAAGTGTCGATCTGATCAAGGGTAGGAAGGCCCTACAGGGGGACCTGGACAGGCTGGATCTTCGGGCCGAGGCCAATTATATGAAGTTCAACAAGGCTCAGTGCTTGATTAGGTATTAGGCACTTTGGTCACAACAACCCCATGCAACACTACAGGCTTGGGGAAGAGTGGCTGGAGAGCTGTGTGGTGGAGAAGGACCTGGGGGTGTTGGCTGACAGCCGGCTGAACATGAGCCAGCAGTGTGCCCAGGTGGCCAAGAAGGCCAACAACAGCCTGGCTTGTATCAGGAATAGTGTGGCCAGCCGGAGCAGGGAAGTGATAGTGCCCCTGTACTCGGCACTGGTGAGGCCACACCTCAAATCCTGTGTTCAGTTTTGGGCCCCTCAGTACAAGAAGGACATTGAGGTGCTGAAGTGTGTCCAGAGAAGGGCAACGAAGTTGGTGAAGGGTCTGGAGAGCAAGTCTTATGAGGAGAGATTGAGGGTCCTGGAGTTGTTTAGCCTGGAGAAGAAGAGGCTGAGGGGAGACTTGTCGCTCTCTACAACTACCTGAAAGGAGGTTGTGGTGAGGTGGATGTTGGTCTCTTCTCCCAGGTTACTAGCGATAGGATGAGAGGAAATGGCCTCAAGCTGCATCAGGGGAGGTTTGGATTGGATATTAGGCAAAATTTCTTTACTGAGAAAGAGTGGTCAGACATTGGAAGAGGCTGCCCAGAGAGGTGGTAGAGTCACCATCCCTGGAGGTGTTCGAAAAACACGTAGATGTGGCACTTCAGGCCATGGTTTAGGAGGCCTGGTGGTGTTGCATTGATGGTTGGAGTTGGTGATCTTAGAGGTCTTTTCCAATGTTAATGAGTCTATGATTTATCCCCAATATCCTATAGAACATTATTGCATTTCCATGTGGGATTTTCTGTAGTAAGTAATTATGCATTTGATGCATATTTGGATGCTGGTCAGGTGCCATACCAGTGAGGAAGATGAAAGAGAATATATCAACAGAATATCCGTTTATTTTATGTATTCAGTGAAGTTAGGAACCTGTAAAAATAATACATGATCATATAGTTAGAACACATACAATAATGAATGTGCCAGAGATGTAAAAAATTTAAGATTTAACCTTGCTTCTAGTATTTCTGAGTGAGCGCTGTACTTTAGAACAGTTATGATCTGTGTAGCTTCTCTGATTGTGATAAGTTCTTGGAGCTTTCTGTTCTTTTTTGACCAGAACATGTGATCAACTACGTTGTACTGCTTGCGACTTCCGTGTGTCACTTTTCAATGACTACGTCTGGGATCAGTCCTGTGATTATCTTTTTTTCAGGTATGTCTGATGTGGGTTTGGTATTAGTATTGTGTTACTGTGCTTTGGGGCTTCATAGGAATGGGAGAGATTAAAAGTCCTGAGCATTCCTGTGTTACCTAAAAAGGAGCATGTGCGCAACCTGTTTAGTGATAAGGTGGGAAAGTCTGCAGGGAGAGGGATGAGACATCTCCCATAATCTGTTTTCATGCCTTTCTGTTTCTTCACCCATCACATTCTCTCTCTGCTTTTAAAAAGAATTCAAGTTCCATGGATCAAAAGGCAACCTTACTGCTGAAATAAGAAATAATCTGTGTGTTGGGTTGGCCTCTGTTGTGCCATTGCAAGATGCCTACAAAATAAATGCAGGCTGTTCGGCACATACTTCTCACCATACCTTCCGTCGTACAGACTGTGAATGTTTCAAGTCAGATTTTCATTTTTCCAGTATCAAGTATTACGCTCTCATGTTCAGGGAAAATCAGATAGTTTGATTTCTTAACAGACTTCTTATTGAAGCAAGGTTTCATTAAATGGAGGGGTTGGAATTTTGTTTTCTTCTTATACTGTGGTGTCTTTGACTTCAATTATTTCCTTTTTTTTTTTAAGACACTATAATTAAGGAGTTTTTATGTCCAGTTTCTCTAAAACTGTATCTAATGCCAAAACTTAGTGAAAGGTAGTGTAGCAGGCATGTTCCTAATACAGACATTGAATTTGAATTCCTCTTATTTTAGTAAACTCTGTATGTGCCTGTTGACTGACAGAAGTAGTGGATGTGTTCAGAGTATGTTCTTGGCCACGGGGGGGTGTGGCAGCTGGAGTAGAACAGTGGTGGATACATCATCTCCTTTTCCATTATTTTTCTTCTATTACAGGTTAGGTTTTTCCTTCCAGTTTCGAAATTTATATTTCTCTTTGAATGAATATCTGATTTTCCCATTATTTAAAGCAGCCTTAAAAATATAGTGCTGCACCAGTCCCCTGAGATTAATCTGGTTACTGGAAAGGTTAACATAATATGATTCTTGTATTTACTCAAAGTCTAAATCATTCTGCTTCTGAGATCTTGAAATTAATTAAATTTTAAAAAAATACATGAATGGCATTAGTATCAGATATTTGTAACATTGATCAAAAACTGTAATCTTAAGCAAGATATTTAACTACTTATTTTGACTAACCTGAATTTTAAAAAGCACACTTGAAGGTTCAACATTTGCCTTCTAAGAATAGGTGTCTGACCTCTTTTTTTAAAAATTCCTCCTTTGATATTTGTTTTGTTTTTTTTTTATTTAGCTGCACTTGTTAATGTTGGTTTTGAGCAATTCAGTGGCCACTAATTGATGGCCAGGAGGAGCTCCTGAGAGCAGGGATAGTTAAAATGCTACATTTTTGCTTGTTTTTTGAAACAACTTGTTTTTGTAATAGCCGTGCTGATTTTTCAGTTGTTGTGGTTGATGCTTGCACAGGAATTATTTGTGGTTTGATATACATTCTTCTCTCTGATGGCTACTTCATTTCAGTCTCTTTAACAACCATACGGAGTAACAGTTCCTGATGAAGTTTGACTCTAGTTGTATCTATTCTGCATAGGGATTTTTACAGTAAGTTTGATAAATTAAATACATTTTTTGATAATTTCTTAACATGAGAATTATCTGTACCTGGTTTTCTTCCCAACTCTTTCCCTGGAGGCTGACACTGGGAACAGAGAACACTGATTACAGAAACATCAGTCTCCAGCTGATCTGAGAATACAGCAACTACGCACTGAGACTGCTCTCAGGAAAGGATTGTGTTCAAAACAGAATTTAAACTTATCCGTAAATTAATTCATAACAGTGGTACTCAGAAATGTCTTAAAAGTCTTTCTGAATTGAAATGGCCTCATGAATCTTTTTTCTTGGAAAAAAAAAAAAAAAAAAAAAAAGCATGATCCTAAACTGAATTCACTTGATTGGCAGGAATAACATGCCTGAGCTCAGTAAACTAAGAGCGAAGATGAGAAAGAAGAAAGGAGCGCGAGCATATGCTTGTCAGTGCAGCTGGAGATCCATTGGTGAATTAACTGACCTCCAAACAGACCAGCAACTTCGATGGGTTTGTGGTAAACATGCAGAATGACGTCCTCGTGTGTGTGGTACCTACTTGTGTGGAAACAGGTCATAAACTCAATTTGTTTCCTACGCAGTTTTCTGAGAACAGATGGAAACCTGAATACTTGTACCTAGAAATAGATTATAACACCCAGACTTCAACCTGAAAACTTTTTTTTCAATTTAACTGTCTTGCAAGCAATATGGGGAGTTGAATTATTAGAAGAAACAACCAATTTGGAGGCTTCCAGAAGAAGCTAAATGAGGTTAAAGCTCACACTAGTAGTGTTAAAGAAAGGAAGAGAAAATAGACAGATTTGCTTTGCATGGGGCAAAGCACGTTGTGACTGTTCCTCATATCTAGCAGAGAGCCTTGTTTCGCATGTCTGCAAAGTCTTGGACTCAGAATGGTGGGTTGGGATGCAGCCATGAATGAATTTCTGCACGGAAATTAGTACTGCTGTTCTGCTTTGCTCATAGCTGTTAATGAGCAAGTGGTTGTAGATCTCTTAAAAAATTACTGCGAGATCAGCTCTCACCTCGAAGGTTTCAGCACACCCCAAAACTTTACTTTCTTTCACCCACCAGCAGCCAAAAACTGCAGGTGCTGGAAATTTCTTTCCAGTTCCTACTGCTTTCTTCAAAGCACTTTGTGCTGACTAAAGACTTTTACCACAGTGAATTTCTTGGACTTCCCTTCAGCATTCACTGCAAGAGGTGAACAAGTTATTGTGCAATTACTAAATATTGTGCAATTTTAAAGAGATTCTGAAAAGTATTTCTATCAATATTTTCAAGGGAAAAAGGTCTCAGGCTTTTAAGAGTGAGAAAACATATATCCCCACTGACATTCAAATTTGGATTTTTTTCACTTAGATTTCACTTCAGCTTCACTTCAAAATACTACATATTCAGAAGGTGCAACTGTCCTGTTTCAACACGCTCCCTTCCCCCAGTAACATTGTAAAACGACTTTCAGTATCATGTTACTTGGCAAATTGTCTTGGTTACAGTTAATGTCACTATAGTTTATTAGCGCTTTCTTTTCATGATATATTAATAACACAGGAGATGGATTTGGGGTTTGGGCAGGCAGAGAGGAAGGAAAGGATTACTAGTCCTGGGTATTACTACATTGAGAAGTGTCTCAAAATGGGAAGTCTGTCAGTATTTCTGCTATGCAGTGTGTGATATTGTACAGATAAATTCAAAATTACTTACTTTGTGCAATTCTCACTATACAGAACCACTTCTTTTTTTGTGAAGTTTTGCTCACAGTCCTAATCTGTACATTGTCAATCTGTTCTTTTTCTGAGCTTTTCCAAAACAATTGTATGATCTTCCTTATAGAGGCCATCTCTTGAATCTGTCGCTTTGTCTGTACCCCTCTGAAAGAGCAGGTCCCCATAGTGACCAGAGGCATAATGTGCTCTGCATCCTGCTCCCCTTCCCCCTCCGTGAGTGGATTTTTAGAACCTGCAGAGGACCAGCCGTGTTCCTGGGAGGCCTGGCAGTGCTTAGCACGCAGTGCTTCAGTGCTCTAGAGTGCATGTTCCCTGCCCCATGCGGCCTTGCGAGGGGGTCAGGGGTGAGTTGGCTTTGGAGGGGTACTACTTGGCGTACTGGTATAGACATATGTAGGGTTATCTATCGTTTTCAATGCAATTGGTGTTTCAGGCTGAAGTTCCAACTGCTAGAGTATAAAACTTCAGGTTCAGGAGAGAGAGACCCAGAGACTAGTTGATTAATGCTCAGTCAGCTACTGGAAGAGGTCTGCTTGCCTTTCTGTGGTTTGTGAAGAGATAGCCCCTGTGTGGACTGCCAGCAGTAAAGCGTTCCTGGGTTTTCTTCAGGTGGGCCTGAGCCATTTCCATTCCCAGAGGACATTAGCGCTAATGGTAAGAGAAGAACCCAGCAGTAGTATGCAATTTATTAACAAGCTGTAGAGAAGAATAAACCTACTTTCCGTTCTTCTTGAAGAAGAATGCATTTCAAAAAGAGGTGAGTTGCCTAGTTGCCTTGGCTTGCCTGGTCCAGGGCCATTTGAAGCTGACGACCAAGGAGCCCCACAGGATGCTCTTTTGGCCTGGATTTGCACTGGAACTTGTGCCGCATGTAGGGAACAAGTTAAGTTTGCAATTTGTGAGCAGGAAACAGGGAAAATACTGACACCCATCTCAGTTTGCGAGACCAAGTCTTACATGACTTGGAAAAGAAGCATATCTCCTGTACCCTGCTTTAAACAAACTGACAGAAATAGTCACCCCCTCTGGAACTGTTTGCACTACCAAGCGTGAGGAGCAAATTGGGCAGAAACAAAAGTTCAAGACATCTGTTCTAGTGATTTTTATGACAAGAGGACAGCCTGCAGCACTTGAAAAACGGAGGCTAGGAAGGAATTGAGACAAAAAAACTAAGTGTAGGAGAAGTAAAAAGGATTAACACTGGTATCTATTGACAACATTAGTCAGCATTTCTTCTCAGTCACCTCATCCCTCAGTCTTGTTAGCCTAGAGAGTTGTAGAAACAGTTCTTTTTCTGGATATTGTTGTCAGGCGATTGTATCACTAACACCATTAAGACTGCACTCCAAGCACTGAAAATGTGAGAATATAATGTTAATTGGTAAGTGGAAATCTGTGCATTCCCAGGAAATCATTGTGTTTATTCAAGTGTAGTTACTTGTTTCTGGCCTTGGTCAGAATGGTGGGATACGATAGCTCTTTGTCCAAGTGAATTTTAAATATGTGCAGAAATAGTGCTTATTGTATTGGGTTTTATTACAGAATTTAGCATATTTCTAGATCTGAGAATAGTTGCTATGTCATTAAATATAATTATTTTGTTGGAAAAAGAAATGGTATTAAGTATTTGATTTGCCTTCCTTTGCTTTCTTCAGTTACACGTTACAAACCACTCCAAAGCCCTCAAATGAAAAGAATGTAAAGAAAGGTAAAATTAGAGCTTGACTGTTCATTTGATGAAGGTATTGTAAGATTGCACGAGGTTTTTGAGAGGTACCCCAGACCCTAAGTGATATTTCGGTGTCGGTTATCTGAGATAGCAGGGCTTAACGTAAAGAATTTTGTTTAAGAATGCCATTCAGCTGTTGTCAAACTGTTGTCAACTGGAGAACAGTTTTGATAAGTATAAATGTGACCATTGTTTTCCCTCAGTTTTTTGCTTAGGGAGAAATAATACCATTTCTGTTTGTGAAATGGGCAAGGTGAAAACTTGAGACTTTCATTTTGCTTGGGTGATGTGCTTGGAAATTTTCTAGCCTGCAGCATTAGTCTGTAGCAGATCCTTCAACAAAACAAAAGCAATGAAGGATGACAGAATGAGAATCCACACAATAGCGTTCACTTGGAAATGTATTCAGCCATTTAATGTCGTACCAGCTTTTCTAAACCTGTGGTCCTGCAGTACTCCTGGATAGGAATCCAATTCTGATGTACATAGTACATCTTGAGAGCTTCTCTTTATCAAATTTTAATGTGCTGTTCTAAGTATATCTCACTTGTTTTACCTGCAAACTGTGGAGGGTGTCCAACCCAGATGCTGAATGTTATCTCAGAAGAGTAATTATTAAGGATCTTGCCCTGCCATAAAATTTAACTGACAGAAGTTTAATAGCATTACATATTGCAAGCTCTGCACTGCATAGAATTGAGTAGAGGTTTTGTTTTTCTAAACACCAATTTCAGTTTTATACTGAAGGTATTCTGCAAATGCTAGCCACTGGAAGCTGCCACTTGTTGAAAGACTGCTCGCATCTCTTGTTTCCTGACATGTGAGTCTTTGGATCGTGTAACCAGCACGTGTGGTAGTCACACAGTAGGGCAGGGTCTGTGCTGGGAGCTGCATAGGCAAATTTTCCTTTTCCTCAGAAAAAGAGCTGCCGGCCTCTCTTTGCAAAAGACTTGGCCAGTTCTGACTGTTGTGTGACACCCAATAACCGCAGACAGGCCAGCCTGGAAGGGGATGGAGTGAAGGAGTGTCAGGTGCTGCTTATTTGTGAGGGCTATGTATCCTGCCTGGGATTTGGCACGTGTGCTTCAAGGAAAGTATTTTTCAAATGTCGACACTTCAATTAAATGAAAAGTTGGAACAAATCTGAACTGTGTGTTGTGTAAATTCTATTGTGTTGTTCCTCTCCAAGAGAAGCCTTGTGAAAATGAAGAACCACGTTTTCTCTGTCAGAAGGGTTATGAAATGCCCTTAATATAAAAACCTTGCCCAGCTCCTAAGAAACAGTAAGTACTTGGATGTTTTCTCACATCAGTGGGGATATAGCAAATACCTGAGAAGTAAATGAGCTGTAACGTTCTTTACCAGATAACATGAGGAGAGCACATTAAATTAGAGAAAGCTCAGAGAGGTGGATGTGTTTACCATGTTGCTTGGATGTTTACTCAGAATAAAAGGTGGAGCCAGCTGCTGTGGCAGGTAGCATATAGCTGAACCTCTTGCAGAGTGGGCTGCTGGTACCCTGTGTATCAGTCAAGGCAGGTTATCACAAGCTTCATACTGGTCACTTAAAAGAGGGATATCAAGGAATCGCAGCATTTGCTGTGCCTGGATCTTGCTGTAGAAAACCGTTCTTAGCACCATGGAAGATGTTGGTCTACGTATGGGAGTTGGAACAAATCTTGTCTCTCCATCATGAAGAAATGCTGCATGGCGTACATTAGAGTCACAGACATAAATACTACTTGCATTCTGTTCTGAATTTGGCCTCCAGGGTTTGGTGCTATTCAGGCAGTAATTACATACCAGACGTAGTGGCCAGTGTGGACTTGGTGAGGAGGGCACACAGAAAACACCCACTGCCTCAGGAGTGCGCCTGACTTACCTTCCTTACGACTTGCAGTGCCCAGCGCACTGTGAGAAGGTAGCGGCCATGTTTGCTTAATTTACATCAACAACTTTTATTCTGTTGCATTAGATGTGCTTTAAAAGTATGCCATTTGGGGTAAAATGTGATTATATGATCTAGTCTGCAGAGGGCAGAGCAACACCACTGAGTGTTACAGTTCAGGCTCCTACTTCACTACTACAAGCTCTGGCTTCTTTTTTTTCCGGAATAGTGAAGGTTTACATTCAACAGACCGAGGCTTCTTGTATTTGTTTTCTAATGGTGTGATTTTAAGTGGGGTAGCCAGATCTGTGGCAACTCCATTGATTTTTCTGTGGCTTCATCCAAAAGGTCCTCAAGTGGTCCTTGACCAATACTGAAGCAGATCAACTTTTTTAGGTGTCAGCTGAAGAAGCATAAAAAGAAGGGGTGTGTATTTGTGTATATATATATACGTAAGTGTATGTATGTTTATCCTCTAACAACATCAATGGAAGAACTAAATTGCCTTTGGGATTTTCCTTTCACCCTGCCCAAATTAAGGTTCCCTGAAAATGTTGTTAAGCGGTTTTGGCATGGAGAGTTTGTGTACTTTACGTTCTCGTCACGTCCAACACAAAATTTATATAGCAATTTATATTGTCAAGATGTGACAAGATAGCAGATCTTAAAGAGCAAATTGTAAAAGGCCAAGATTTTGAAATACCAAAAACCTGTTTCCCTGTCTGAAAGCCGGGCCGATGACCAGAGATGCAACAGAGCAGTCTGAGTGACGGCAGTGAGACTCGTCCCAAGACCTGCAGCCTGCAGTTCATCGGCCACAAGCCCTGGCTAAGGTTTTGGGGAAGAGTGAGTTTTAAAAGGTTGTGCCAGCTGCACGTTTGCAAACACCCTGCCCCATGAACGTACCCACATGCACACGTACACACAGAGCGGTTCTTTCAGTCTGAACTCTCTTCTGGTTCTTTGGGAATCCAGTAAGTGTGAATGTACAAAGTAGATTTATAGAGGATGGAAGTAAACATGATCTCCGATAACCGGTGAAGTTGTGTGTGTTTCTGTAGAAGTGATGAGGTGCTTTTAACTAGAAGCACAAGCATATCTAAACCATGAAACTAGAGTTTGTTTATTTTACTGGTAAAGTAGGGAGTATCATCTAAATTTAGCCTAGTTACACCATAGGTGAGTGATCTCTGTAACACTTCATTTTTTACTTCCTTCCTTCCCTGTAATAGGAGAAATACTTGAACAAAAAGCTTTAATAGAGAAAATAGGACCAAGCAAGGCTGAGTAGCACACTGAGAGAGGCTGCATATAGAAAAGTTTTGTGAAAACATTTTTTCAGGCAAGAAATAAGCCATTGTTTTTTGTTTGCTTCTAAACTCAAGAAGACACACCTAAGTGAAAGAAAACAAAAGCAGCATGCTGTAGGGAGAAGTTCAAATGCCCACAAGCAATTTGCCAACGGCAAGGACAAAAATTCATGAGAGGTGTCCTTTCTCAGAGGCTTTTAAGACTGCAGTTCCAGGGGCTGGCCCAGAATCCATGCCCCATCCACTGCCCTTCAATCCCTTCCATCCCAGGAACCCGAGCTGCATAGGGAAGCAAAGTACTGGAGGGACTTCACCCTCACAGGCCACCTGCTTGCTTCCACGTGGGGATGCTGTGGAACACGGGAGCTGAGTGTGGGTCGTTTGGGTTTGGGGGTTTTTACTCTAAAATTTGCCAGAAGGGTTTCCTGCAGTATTTTGAAAGCTCTTTCCTGGTGATAGGTTTTGGAGACGAGCCAAGATACTCAGATATTATATTTAGGTATTACAGTTAGATAAAAGAGCTAAGATATTCAGGGCTGCTAAAATCCTCTTAGACAGAGGTTTATAACTGTTATTCAAATACAAGCAAATGATCTTGAAGTTTTTTATGAGAGTTTAGTGAAACTGAAACCCTTACAGCCTCGCAGCTTGTACTAAAGAACTGGGAGGCAGAGAGGAGGAAGACATTTTCATACTGGTCAAACAAACATAATATTCTAGCTCCAAGTACATTAAATACATCTATTTTAAAATACGGTTGTCTACAGAAGGGGAAGAAAGTGCTAACTAGCTTTTGAATGGTGGTAGGATATTTATAAAGTAGCCATCGAATTTTTCAATACTGAGGGCAAGCAGTATGGCCTTACTCCAAGACAATGCAATATATGTGGTGGTAACCAAATACAGTGAGCGTACATCTTTCAGCTAACGCGAAGAAGCTTTGGAATAGTCAGCAATCTGACTGTGCTGGGAATACTGTGTCCTGACCTCCTCCTGATGTAAACAGCATTCACAGGAAGAGGGAAGCAGCCACCAGAGACAGGAAGGTTGAATTTAGCATCAAACTCCTTATCTAGGCAGAGCGGGCTGCTCAGGATGCTCATAAGAAGCAGCGTACAAATTGCTACAGCAGACTGTGATAGCTGCCTGGCCCTTCCTGGGAAGACCATTCACACTGATGTAATCAGGGTACAATCTTGTGCACGCAGATGAGTTTAGGAAAAGATTATATCCTGGGGCCAGTTATCTAAAATAATGCTTACCTCGGTGTATTACGGTCTCATTCAGTCTCAGTTACCATGACTTGCAGATTGCAAGAGATTGATATGCGTGCTGAAGTGGGAAGGTGTGCATCTTTTAAAAATAAAAACTTTATCGTAGTAAGAGTTATTATTAGTTTTATTAGCCCTAAAGAAATATAAGCCTTTCCTGAATCCTAATACACACTGCAATATCTGGTTTAATTTTTAGATTATAGGTTTCGTCTCAGAGCTGGCACAGCTCTGCTTCCAACACTTCAGAGGTAAAAGCTGTTGCGGCATTGTTTTACGTGCTTTGGATCAGTGAAGTGTCTTGTTTACAAGTGGAAGATAAGCAGCTTCAAAACACTGTGCAATGTAAGAGGTTGCTCATTAACATACGATGCCCAGTTTCCTTTTGATTTCTGTGTATATCTCAGGAAATCCATCTGCTCTGAGCTGTCAGCCCAGCAAGGCACCGTTCAATCAATACACGCTCCTCAGTGGCTGAAATTAAGAGTTTGCACAAAATTGCAGCATCCTCTGCATTGACGTTCCTATGAATGATGACTCTTATTTCTCCCATCTTCCCCACAGTATACTGCAAAATTATGTCGGATTTTCTCAAAACTTTATTCAAGCTAAGATTGAGACCTGGAAACTCTTTAAAGCAGGCTTTTAGTTGCATCTTCCCACATATGTCTGAAACACCTTTTTTCATGTTTTGTTTTTTTTTTTTTTCCTTACTAGATATATATTTAGTTCAATTCCAGTAAGGAAGGCTGGAAAAAATTAAACTATGAAAAAGAGAGCAGTATAAAAGAGTCTACCCGTGTCCTGAACAGCAATAAAATATATCTATCCTGGGTAACTGCAAAGGGAACATTCTGCATTTGAGTTGCTAAAACAAGTACAGCCAAGAAGATATTGGGGTCCATCTGTTCTGCTAGCTGAATGTGGGCACCGCACATCACCAGTCTCCTGAGCACAGGAGGATACGGTGACACAGCCGTCAGCAGTCTTAGCACCGAGCACCCAGCCAGGTGCTTCACGCCAGGGTTGCTAGTGTAAGCTAAAATCCTTAATCGCTCTGTTTTTGCAAAAGACTTTTTTCCCCTGTGGTATATTGGAAATCCCTCCTAAAACCTGGAGATCATTACTTCTTTATAAAGACTATGTTTGTAAAGTGGATAATTTCCAGATGTCAAATGGTTTCTCAGACCTTGCAATAACAATTCGCTACTCAGGGTTCTCAGCCAGCGCTGGGCATGTGGTTACCTTGGGTATTTTCAGGATCCATCGTAAGGCAAATGACACCTTTAAAGAGGGGAAAAACAAACAGCCTAATAGGCACCTCACGGCAGAGAGCACCTCATCAGGTTTGTCCCAACACATTCTCACGTCATTGTTCGATAGGGTAACAGGCCATAAAAGAACGAAGCAGCTACTTTCCTTTTCTGTCAGATGTTGCAAGTTACTCATATTTCCTGTTCTGCTATTTAAAGGACTAAGGGCTGAAAATGAACTTGTCTGAAATGAAATATTTTCCTATCTTTCTACAGCCACATTCAAATGAATGACATAAATGCAGGCCTGGAAGGCACCTCTGAGGAGCAGGTAGTGCCTTCTGCCCTGAGACAGGACTACCCGTGCTGTAAGCTCAGGCTGAGCCCCGGTGCAGCTTGCCACCAGAAATCTCCCTCCGATCTGCAGGGGCGCTGGGTATAGTATAAGTCACAGAAAGAGAGACCAGCAGTTTCCATGCCGGCTGTCCAGCAGGTCCCAGGAGGGGCAGGAGGAACACCTCTCTCGCCCTGCTGCCTGATGGGTTGGACTGTATTTTGGCCAAGAACAGAAGTACATGGGAAAATGTGGGAGAATTTCAATAAGCTAGCACCAGTGGTATTTAGGCACCAAATCCCTCTCTGTATTTTTGACAGTCTCCCCTTAATAGAGCACATTCACACTTCAACCATTTAAAATTAAATGTTGCTTCCCACACTTTTTTTCTTTTCTGTCGGCTGTTTTCTTTACAAACTTGAAACTATGCTTATTCAACCTTCAGAAAAAAATGTTATCTCCATCTGGACGGCCTGGGAAAAGCTCAGGGCACGCTTGCAATGCAAACTTTGAGGAAGTAAATTTAGTTTCTCAATGAGTCTAACCAATTCGACTGTTGCATTAGACAGCCGTCCTTCTAAACTTTTGACAGAGAAGGCGTTTGCTGCTCTGGGATGTGCAGTCTGGTGCTGCAGGCCCTGACGTAGCTTTGCGCCCCAGGAGGTCACAGGCCACATCTGAGAGGCCCAAGAAGGGTAACTAAGAAAAACAAATCTGTTGTCAGCAGCCTTAAATTTTCTGTGCTGGAGTCTGTACTGCTGGGGAAAAAAAATGTAAAGGTTTGCAGATTGAAAGAAAGGTCTGAGAGCAAGGCCACAAGTAGGGCAGCAGCAGCTGTGATGTTTTCCAAAATACAAAGGCAAAGTCTTCTTGAAATGCAAAGATGTTTGCAGGAAAATCTTTTCACTCTAATATATTCTCTCAGCACCAGTATGTAAACTATAGACCATGAACATACTTGTGTACAAATGTCCTCATGTGAGTTCCTGCCATCTGGGTAGGTGTAGGTGAGCACTGAGGAGCCTGTTTACTGGAAAAGCACACCTGAGGAGCTCCCCTCGCTCTGCTAATACTCTAGGGATATCTAAGAACACTCTAGGAAGCTTTGATGTATGACACTAACCCATCCTGCTGACTACTGGGCTCCATTTTCTAATTCATGTACCTAAACACAAAGAAAAAGGCTCCCAGCAGGAGCTCCTTGGTGGTTGCTGCTAGAAGAGTTGCAATGGGTTTGAAAAGGGAAGGAGATGGAGGACACTGCCTGGGAGATGAAAGCCAGCAGAGATCCTGCCACACATCTCACTCCCCTAAATCCCACACAGGTAGTGGGGATTTGGGGCTCTGTCTTGTAAGAAGGAGCCTGGCAAGCCATGAATGTGCTGAGCCTGGGGAAGGCTGACACCAGCAGCTGGAGAGCAGGGCAAGAGGAGAGGGAGGAGGCAGGGTGCAGTTTTTTAAAAGTTTGGGGAGTTCACACAATAAACTAATGACATGCATTACTTACCTTTTAAAATCTCTCCATAAACTGCTAGCCATTAAAAAAAAAATTTAAAGATCACACCTCTCAGTGAGGAAAGCAAAAAAACCTAAAAACCACAAGCATTAGAATAAGCTACAGCCACATCCTTAAATCAATGTAAATAAAATGTGGTCCTGACCCAGAGACTTATAGCCTTGAGAAATTATCTTCATTTGATTCATAAAATAAATCAACCTGATGCAACCAGTATCAGGAACTTAATAGTTTTGAGAAGAGCTGATGTTAAAATAAGGTACTGAAACACCTCCCAGCAGGACGGCCTGACGTGTGGTTGTGTAATGGGGATAAGTACAGTATCTTTGGAGCATTAACCTGAATTAAAGGATGAAATAGCTGGGCAGGGATCAAGCGACACTCCTGGTCGCTGCTGAGGCCTTGAGAAGTATTAGACAAATTGCAAGACCATCTTTTAAATACAGAAACTCTCTACTGAGGAGCGCAGCAGTTCTCTTGCAAGGGATATCTTCTCCCTGCAGGACCAGATTGGCTCTTAGGGCAGCTGTGGCTGGAGAGGAGGTGGTTCAAGGAAGTGTTCAGCATCTCCACTATCACAGCTGCACCCAGCACTTGAAGGGCACGGCTCCGGTCCGGCCCTGCTCACCCCGCAGGCTGCAGTGGCTCTTTGCAGACCTGGGTGGTGCTTTGCAGAGCCGGCAACTGGACAAAGCATTAGGGGCTGATGCAAAACCAGTTTATTCTGTCTATTATGCAGCTGCGTCGGGAATTACATACCTAAAATACCTGTGCATCACAGTGGGGGAATGCTCCCCACGCGATGCTGCTTGTTGTCAGTAATCCTCTCAACTCGCTGCTCAAAATACAGCGTGCGGCAGTTGCTGCCACGCCATGGAAAAAACGTGGTACGCACCAAAGTCACGTAGAGCCCGATCTTCATCTGGGGTCAGGCCATGTGAACCAGGGCAATGCCGGCTGCAGACAGTCCATCCCACTGTGGGCATTCCTTCCCGTGAGAGTGGCAGCAAGGCCACACACCGACAGGAGGCACCGCTTTAAATCCGGAGCCCTTCAACAGGATTATTCCAGATTTTCCTTGGGGAGCTAAAATCTGAATGTAGCCATTAGCACACAGACAAATGCCATTTGCTTGAGTTAAATCCACCAGCTTTGCTTCAGTTTGAGAGCTACCTCCAAGGAACAAACGTCTCCACGTACTTTGCAACTTGAAAATTGACTTTAAGATGCTACTGCCTGCATTAGACCTGCAACAAACTGTGCCCTTGCATAACTGCCTTGTATCTAGCAAACAGCACAATCATCGGCACAAGCTTAACCCTGTCATCTCCGTGACAGCACACTGTGTAGACTTACTGCAAAGGCTGCCCACAGGGGTGGTATTTGCCTTCAGTAAAGGGAAGACTGGTCCTTGTGTAAACATATTTTTAAGGCACATTTTCAAATTATAGAAAAATGACAGTCAGAGGTCTTGCCCACTAGATGAGGACTTTGAGGCTCCTAAACGCTGGCTTACGCTGTTTCCAGCAGCCCCGGGTCTGCCAGGTTTCCTCTGCTGCTGATGTTAATACAGCTCCCTGGTTTAGTTGCAGTGACTTTCACGCTTATAACTTCCGGACGGGATGAGCAGGAATGCCACACACATATCCCTTCAACTGTCACCACTGCTAGCTTCTGGGGGGCTTCTGCTGTCAAAACCACCTCCCAAAATTGTAACAGAATAAGGCCTGAGTCAAATGACATTAACATGTAATTGCAAACCAAAAAAAACAAATCTTCCTTTGCCACTGATTAAAGGAAACATGAAAACATTTGGCTGATGTGTTCCCCTAAACTGATCATGTGTCTGGTAAATAGGCAAGTCAAGCTGCCTTTAGGAGAGCTTCCCACTAGGACCGGTTTAACGTGTGCTGGGGAACAAGTGATGGTGCCTCCACTTGGTTTAGAGAGTGCCAGTTACATCAAATCACCTAGGATGATTTTGCATCATCCTTTTCAGCTCTGTCGAGAGCTAGGAAGCCAGAAATAAGAGTCATCCAGACTTTGATACTCTCCTAAGAAAACTAGTTTGAGAGACATACCTCAGGAGCTTATCTAAATGTAGAATTACATTAATTCAACAGAAACAATTAAACTAATTGAAGCTTTTGCAAAACGCTATTCATGTACTCCTGCCTTCATACCTGCCTCCACTATCGCTTGCTCCAGTGGTTTTCAGTGTGTGCTTCCTACACCTTCAGACAGGTCCAAAAAAACCAAGAAAAGCAGTTTGGCAACAGGTTTTAATTCCTCTGGGGTAAGCACCTGAAAGTATCTGGGCAAACGACAAATTTTAAAAGATCAAAAACCCACCAGCTTGCTTAGTTAGTTAAATGTACATGTAGCTAAAGCCTGGGGATAAAACCCACTGCTCCCTCAGGTGACAAGGCCTCGGGAGCGATGTGGCCAGCTCGCACTGCAGCACGGAGCAGAGGTGCTGTGGCAGGGTGGAGACTGAATAGCTACAAAGTGGGAACCCACCCTTTCACTTATTTTCCCTATGATGGTTGCCTCAAAAATAATCACAGCCAGTCACCACCCTCGCTTCAGCTAAGCCCACTGCTGCTCAGGTCTGCTGTGATATCCAGCGCATTGCTGGCCAGCTGCAAACCTGGCCCTTGCTCTCGGGCACTGCCCTTCCCACTGTCCCCTGCCAAGAGATGTGGTCCTGCGGTTTGGTGTTACAGGGAGCCCTCCGCCTTGCTGGTAGATGGCAAGTTGAGCCAAGCTGGCCCTTGGGGGAGATTTTGCGTGTGTGATTTCTTGTTCAGTACTCCCCACAGCTAAAATACAAAACGTTGAGGCTGAAGGGTTTACAGTCTGTGTCCATGCTAAAATGCACTGATTATTTTACAGAATTATTGCTGTATGAAAGCGTGCGTTTCAGATCCCCTCTAAGGCAAATTCTGGTGTAGTGACACATGGTGGGAAGGAGAGGGCTTACTGGGATTTCAATCCCTTTTCATTCTTTAAACCACATCTTCAAAATACAGAAATCATATTGCGCATCTCATCAGATCCCAGACTGGCAGAACCATTCCTGACAGAGCTGTTCTTAAAGTGTTTAACCTTTAGAAATAAATAGAGGTACATTACAAATAACTTCTGCCCATTGAAATGTCTGTTCACTTACCATACACTCACCACTTTTTCAGTTTGACAGATTTTTAGGAACTGTTTTTGCAGAGGCAAGAAAGTGGCATGAATAATCAAGCAGACTTTCATTGTCTTTCCCTGCTTGTGAATTAGTGGCATTTAACTACATGTTTAACAACAATCGCTCCTAGATACATCAATTATAGCTGAACCAATGGATGTGCTTAAATGTAGCTAATAAATATGGGAAATTTAGAGGGGAAAAAAAGTCTACCAAGAAAGAGAAGCTTTGGGGCGTTTGTGTATGTATATGTCTTTTTGCCAAACTGGTATTTAGATATCTCATAAAAGCGAGGGTCTGGAGCAAGGAGCTCACCTATTCCTGCAGTTCTTTAACATTCATTTAAAGCATTGTGCATTTAAAATGCAAGAGAATCACCTCTGTAACAGCAAATAACAATCTGCAGATGTTTCCTCTGATCAATGAAAGTGCCTGAAGCTTACAAACTTTTCTTTTGCCATCGGAGCAGATGGGCATTAAGGCAGGCGAGAGACTGCTTATTTGACACAGAAATTATCTATCGGCGGCTGCGCCATCACTACCACCAACACGCATTTGGCGGGGAGAAACAAGAGATGCTGCAATGAGGAAAGGTGACACTGAGGAGCGCAGAGCATGACTAGCAGCCAAGCAGTAGGCGGGATGCTGAATATAACTGATGAAGAAGCTTGAGGAGGTAGCACATAGCAGAGAAGAGCTCAAGTGTGCATGGGAAGTGCAAGACCTATCCGCCTTTCCAGAGGAAACACAGGGTGGGATGGGGGCAGATATCTGTGCAAAGGAAACTGCAAGGGACAGTGATGGATGCAGCACAGCAAAGGGTGACATAAATGCTCCATTAATCCTGTAGCCTCACGGCCTGCACAGAGGAGCCCTCACTAAACCTGACCGCAAGCAACAGGTCACTCAGAGCAGAAAGCCCCTTTAGGACATGGTGGGATGCTCTGCCCACCAATGCCTGCTTAGACATTGGCACTGTGGCAACTTTGGGAATAGCAAATTTACAAACATGCTGGATAAATTATGTACAGGTTTGAGCTCCTTCTGATTCCCGCTGGGAAATACTCAGCTTGCAGAAGAAAAGCTCAGGTACTGCAGGAATGAGAAAAGCCAAAAACCCTAAGAAGCTACAGATCCTTGTTTGTGACTCTGGTGCTCTACCCTGCATTGCAGTCCCATCCCTGCTACAAGCGAAAATCAGATGATCAAAAATGTGAGGTGAGTATCCCACTAAAAGACAAAATAAAAGCCAGAGCCTCAGCCTGTAAACCCCATGTGTGCCTCTTCCAGGAATGCCACAGCACTGCCAAACACTGGGAGCAGCAGGTAATACCCTTGCCTATATAACACCATTTTCATTGCTTTTTCTTTTTTTTTTTTTTAATTTAATCAAAACCTAAGCTCTGTTCGGAAACATCAGGCTGCTGGAAGAACATCCTCTAGTCCCACAGGGTGTTCATAACCAGGCAAGAGGGTGTAAAATGGCACATGGGCCTGTGGGGCCTGAAAAGCCCTTCTCCAACAGATGCTGCCCACATGCCAGACTGAAACCACCCCCGGACGAGGTGCCACAGAACAGGGGAAAACCGCCTGCTGGGCTGGATCAGGCTCCGCTTCTGGCCAGGGATGCTCATCAATGCTTCTTTCAGAGAAGCAAGTTTAGCATGAGACACCTGAGCAAATATCTCTGCGTTTCAAGGCTATTTGCATGTCCTGGGGTTTCCTGATGTCGCCCCCTTGCCACCTCAGGTGGCCCCAGCTTGGCAGCACCCTCCTTTGCACACCGTAGAAGCGGGACCCACATCTTTACCCAAACCCGCGTGCCTAGAGTGGTTCTGAAGCAAGTTTAGCCTCACAGGTACTGACTGTGCCGGCCCTTGATGCTTCAGCAGCTCTGACCTGCTCGCAGAAACAAGCACTGCTTTTTTTGATCAGGGAAATAGCTGTAGCAAAAGAAAAATGTTCATTCCTTTGGTTTTCTTCCCCTCTCAAGAAGACTTTCAAAAAGCAGCATTTCTGTGGCTTCAGCCTCTGACCCTTCTGAGATGTCTTTCAACCACAGCTTCTGCAATGGCTTGGGTGAACAAGGGGCATTCCTCTGAGCTTGCAGCACCTGCCCCTTGCCCCAACCGGTGAGCCCCTCGCCCCATGCCCTGCACTGCCATGAAGCTTTTCTATAGCTCGTGCCTTTTCTGGTGTGGGGCATTGCTAGTGTAAATATTAAAAAAAAAAAGCTGCTTTGGCTCAGTCGGAGTCTCTGTGAAGCATCCATATGGCAGAGCTGCCATGGGTGGGTTGCTCTTAAAGAGCTACAGAATTTATTTTTCTTGCACTAATCTGATTTGGAGCAGGTAATGCTGGGGAGGAAAGTCCGCATGTTTGGAGACAACTGTAAAATCAGATGTGCCTTTACACATGTCTAAAGTGAGTTTGGTCCAGAGAGGCCCATGCATCCATATGGGCCAAGATGGGGGACCTTATTTTCCCCACTGGAGAAACTCGTTTGAGAGAGGGCAGGAGATGCCAGTGAGGGGCAGGAGGCTGCAGCAGGCTGCTGCTCCCCATGCCATGAGTTTAATAACCCAGTTTTCTGTAAGCACTGTGAAAGACCAAAGACTGAAGATTCACACTAGCTGCACAAATATTGCAAGCTCAGGGAAGCCAAACTGCACCCTAGCCCAGCTCTCCTGCCCGTGGTTCACAGCAGTGCCACCAGGCAGTGCCCGCCTGGGGCTCAGTGCCATCCCTATGCCCCATGGGGATGGGACGGGGACCGGGAGCTGGCACAGGCACCATGCAGCTCTTCATCACAAAGTGCCTGGAGAAGGGTGGCATGGGCTGGCCCTGCGGCACCATGCAACCACCCAGGCAGCTCCAGCTCTCAGCCAGCCCCCATGTCGCACGTGCCGGCTCAACGGCTGCAATATTTAAAATTAGCACTGCCTCCATGGTGAGACCTTTCCTGACATGCAGCAGCATCTCCTGCGTTTGTAGGTCCAGCTGAATGTGAGTTCCATGAAGCACGCGCCATGCCAATTAGTGCTAATCACTGTTTACTCCCTGCATCCCCTCCCATCTGCCTACTTGCAGCAAGTTAAAATAAATGAATAATATTTAAATGAATAGTGCATTTGTGATTCCTAGCAATTTCCCTTGAAGTAGTTATGACGAGTGCATTAACTGGTACTAATTCATCATGCTGCTTGTAATTTGGCTGGGATTCAGACAGGAGAACCTGTTTTCATAACAGCTAATAAACAGTGGTTTATTGCTGCCCTACCAGGTGTCCCGTAGCCGCAGCCTCCTTCCCAGCACAGGAGCCATGAACATCTGCTTCTCTTGGCACGCGCTTCTGGTTAGAGAGATGATACTTTACAAATAGGCCAGGTTGGTTATGATTCAGCCCCAACCACCACAAACAGTCTTGCTGCTTCATCAAGGGAAAACTGGGTGGAGCAAACATCTATCCATTGGTTCCACCTAACGCTGTGCAGCTCAGGCGCATTAAACAGCACCTGGAGCCCAGGGATATGTTCGTAGGCCTTGCCCTAAAACTCAGTGCAGGCTTAGTAGATCAAATTATACAGTGACCTTGCTTATGCATCACGCTTACAGCCGTTTCAGGTTATGCAGGTGCCCCACACTCCTGGGGTTCCTGCTGAGACCGGACCTGTGATGGAGACGAGCCAGGCAGCACCGTGGGCTCCGACCCAGCGCCAGGAATTGATGGCAACATGGGGAGCCAAGGGAAAAGGTTTGCAAGGGGTTGGCAGGATCCCCAGGTCCACACAGGCAGTCAGGCTCTGCGCTTACCCCACCTCAGCAAGGCAGGAAATAAATTAAAACCTGGATTATGATGGCTGCGTGGGCTCTGTTGACTCACGCCAGGCTGTCAGATGAGAGGGCTCGACTTGTTAGCCGGAGAAATGGCAAGGCTATGAGAGGAAGCCAGGGCTGAGATTTTCATCCCACTCTTGCCAGCACACCCAAATGCTGGAAGGGACCGTGCTCGCCAGGAGACTGAGTGGGAACCACTTACAGCAGGAGGATTTGCTCGTTGATGAGCCCCTGTAATTTAAAAGGGTTTGTCCTGGTGCATGCGAGGACGAAGGGTGCATACCCCTAGGGGATGTAGGAGAGCTTGCCAAGTCCTTCCTTATGGCTAAAGATGCTAAGCCTCTGCTAAAACCATCAGTTAATAATAGCTAATAGGAAAAGAAAGAAAGAGAATTGGGTTTGGTGGTCCCGGTCAAGGCCATATCAAGACCCTGAGCCAGCAGTATGCTGGTGTTGCTAGTAGTGTCATGGAAAGTTGCAGTGGGTTTGCTTTGGATCTGCCTCTGTAACTGCACAGAAGCACCATCCCTGCCCCATGGGGTGCTGGAGCATCCCTATCCTACCCCTCCACTCACAGCAGCCAACTGCACTTCGTGCCTTGCTATGGAGCTGCCAGGTGGGGGGAAAAGCCATTCATCTGGGAGCAGGAGGCATCGCAAGGTCCTTGGGTTAGCTCTGGCTCTCCTCCTCTGCAGGAATAGTCTCATCGATACCAAGTGCTTCTGGCTGTCATAAGTGATAAGCAAGTCCTGGTCCATCCGCTTTTGCCCACTGCTGATGATGCGCTGCCCATGCAGCGATGGCGAATCTTGTGGGTATCCAGCCACAGGCTCAAAATAGAAAAAGCCTCACGGCTGCATGGCCACAGCGGTGAGCCCGACCCTCTCTCCATGCAGTCAGATGAGGAGCCGCCACCACCAGCGGGCAGCATGTGGGGACCATCCCAGAGGAGCTGCTGTTTGCAGCAGCACCCGTTCTTTGCTCTCCAGCATTTCAGAAGATGCGCCATGAAAGATGTTACTTTTTGGATCCAGGCTGGTTTTACTCACTCAATACTACTTGCAACTTCAGGAAGATTGCAACCAGGCAGACGAGTTCTGGGGCATTACAACAAACGTGTAGCTTTGCCTTGTAAAAGGACAGTCACTCCATGCCTCAAGCAGTTATTTTGCTTGATATCTCCCTACTCAAAACCTGGACAAGCAGCTGTGCAAAACAGGCTGTGGACACTCAGTGGGGTGCTGCAGGTTTATCTGGTATTTAGCCAGGCAGCAGCTTGTCCTTCACCTAACGATGAGGCTAAGTCAGGCCTCGATGTTAGAAACTGCATTTTGATTCCTCACATGCTTCACCAGACCACCAGAAACCGTGTCATTATTTTAAAAAAAAATGCAAAAGCAAACCACAGACACGACTGGTATGTTTTAAAGTGGGTGGGGATCATTTATCACACACTAATGCAGACTCAGATTCCTTCTCCAAGATGCAGCTAATTTCACGTTAATTATACTTGGGCATCTCCCCTGTTTCCGAGGCACAGGTCTCATCTAAAGTCCAATTGTCTCTGTTAGCAGCACAGAGAAGGGCTAGGGCCAGCCCTGCGCTGAGGGGTGAGAAGGGGCATTTTATAATCTGAAAAGCTACAGAAACCAAAACCTTTGTGCATTTTCTACCACATTATCCTGATTTTCTGCTGTAAATTCTAGAGAGACCTCACCCCTGCAACCTCTTCTGTAAGCCAAGTTTTTGCAGCTGATAGCTTGCTTGGCCAAATGACTAATCGGCACTTTACCCCTGCAGGTAATCCTGCCCCTCTCCAAGGGGCGGGCAGGGTTTGCTCGCCTCTCCAGCACCCTCCATCCCCTGGGGCTGGGCTGTGTCCATCAGTAACTCCGTGCCCACAGCAGCCACATTGCCCAGCTATCGCCCTCCCCCCACCACCCAAACCAGCAAAGGGATGGTGGCGGGCAGCAGCTCCTGTCCAAGGATGGTGAGACACTGGCATGGACCCCAAAATCATACATGATGAAGGGCTAAAAAACCACGTGTCTCACCTTAGCAAGGGGGTTCCCATTTGGGTGACAGGATGCAGGGAGCCACATCCGAGCAGCCAGCTGCCCACGAGGCTACAAGAAGGGCTGAAAAGTGCGTGTCCTTACTGCTTTTGAAATAGAAAAATCAGATCCCAGAAAATTTGTTTCAGTCAGGATGTTTAAATGGTTTTTGAGATGTCCAGAGGGAAAAGGGCTGCTTGAAGCAGGGGTTTTGGCTTTTGATATGAGCTGTGCTACTGCTGGGCTCCACTCAAGGTATGTGATGGGAAGCTGAAGGACAGGGATCAGCACGGAAAGGAGATGCACTCACGCTTGGGCAGACCCTCGTGCTGGGCAGCACCCAAAGCAGCAGGCTCACAGCCAGCCCCCAAACACAAAACAGTGATGGGGGCTCACAGGATCCAGCCCTTGGTCCTAATGGCGCCAGGGACCCCATGCTGCACCCCAGCACCTGCAGCCAGAGCACAGACCAGCAGTGCTGGCAGGGAAGAGGGCAGGGACAGGGCAAGGACCACATCAGCCCCAGCCCCAGAGGAGCACCAAACCCTCCGCTGCATTAAAATAGATGAGCAAAAGTGCTCCTTAGTGGACCCACTCCAGCTTCCCTCTCAGACAGGGTTTTTTATTAGCAGATTATTACTGATTTTTACATTATCACTGTCTACAAAACTACGGCTCTGTTTCCTCCTGCCTGGGGGAGAGACAACCCCACCAAGACGAATGTCCAGCAGGACAAGAGTTGTCCCAGACCAGTCTGACCACATCTCAAATCCTGGTTCTTCTTTTTTTTTTTACCCATTTTACCCTCTTGTTCTCTAATCTATCTTACCTTCCTCTTTCTATCTCACTTCCAGGCCTTTCTGTCCCTTTTTTCCCTTTGCAGACTCTTCCCTGGCTGTCCTCCCCTCCCTTTTTGCAGCATTGCAAGGAAAACCTTCACCTCTGAACATGGCTACTTGTATTTGCAGTGCAGATGATGGCCTCATGTGCCCCCCATGTAACCTTTACCCTGCAGGCTCAGCAGCTACATTGCAGACTCACAGCTCCTCCCTGTCTGCATCGGAGCAGGCAGCAGTTGAAAAAACTTTCTGGACCTTGGCAGGAGCCCACAAGGTGCCTCCAGCAGCGATCACACCACCAGTGGCTACCCGAAAGGGAGATGCCAGCTGCAGACCTCTGCTGCCGGAGCTTTGGCAATGAAAGACGCTCCTAAATTATTAAGCAAGAAGAGGGGACTGCCTTGTTTTAAAGGGTTCGTACTTTTAGACCATTACACCATTTGCCACAGAGGCCAAGGGTAAGGGATTGGCCCAGGAAGAAGAACCATAGGCGAGGAGAGCGGAGATGCACCCAACATGACAGAATCAGGCTTTGGAAAGGGCTTCAAAGCCATTAGCTACACCATGGCTTAACCAGGAAAGATACCAACCGAAGCAGCCAAATAGAAGAGAAGATAAAAAGCAGGAGCAGGATAGCACCTTGCACGGAGTTGCCATCTTTCAAAAATCCAAACATCACAGGTCACACTTAAAAAGCAAGAATTTACATATAATATACTTGGGCTCTTTATTTCTTCTTCAGATTGGGAGCCTTTAGGGTTATGTTTCAGTTTTCCTCCCAAACCACTTACTGCATAATGAAACCTGACATTTTGATGTACTTCATGTTACTCCGGGGAGGTGGAGCTTTAGAAAAACACCAAATATATCAAGAGCCGGCAGCACTGCTTTCATTGCCCTCTGCAGCTGGCTGCGATGCTAATAGCCAGCAAGAGGGCTCCTCCGCTGCGGGCTGCCAGAGCAAATTAACCGTCCTGACGTGTCTGCTGAAGGGGAAAGCTGTGCGGTGTTACCAACCCAAAAGAAATTACAGCAAAACATGAGAGGGGCAGAATCTGGTTGGGAAGGAAATTAACGACCAGCCGCATCATTCACTCACCACCGCTTTGAGGGAAGCATGGCTGAAGCAGCATGCCGCCCTCGCGCCGGGTGATGCTACGGCGTCGTCCTGCCCACGGGCAGGCAGGCACCCGGCCTCGCTTTGTGTTAGGAAAACACAGTGCTGTATCACTAACCGAAAATGAATGCACAGCGCTGCCGGGGGTCTCCGTGCACACAGCCTCCAGACAAACTCTTGTCATCTCTGAGGGCTCTTCTCATTCTTGGTTTCTCATCCAGTTTGTGTTTTGATACTCAGAGTCTAGCCCGACCTTCTGAGGAAAGCAACTCTTCTCTCTTACACTGCACACACACATGCCTAAATAGTATTTAAACCTGCTTACTGTATTTTAACATCATTTGATAAGGAAAATAAATAAAAAAGGTAGAAGCCTTGAAGCCTGTGGAAGTCTTGTGAAGACAGAGATAACAAATAAAGATCTTGCCATCGCCCTCATGGCAGGACAGGCTGATAAATTAAGCCAGCTTGCGTCAAGCATCAGGGAGTCCTGCAGCAGAGCATGCCCTCAGAAACCCATTTCTCCTGGCTCACACAGCTGCCTATTTACAGCACTTCTGTAAAACTCTTGCTATGGACAGTTAGAGTATTTCAGAAACGCATGCAGCATCTCTCTAGTCCTACGTGGCAACTGCTTCATGTTGCAAACAGCAGCTCTGGTGCTACATGTCAGCTACACGGGTACCAGTGGGGCTGAAGGGTTCAATGGAGAAAGCCCCTGGAGGGTAAGGTCACTCTGCATGATAATCAGCAGATGCCCTTTGTGCCACGGAAAGCACAGTGTAAGCAAGGTTATGGCAATGAGAAGGTTTCTCTGTGTGCAGCAGTCTCCCTGTGATGTTCTCCGCATCTAGGTGTTACCCAGTTTGAATCATGAGCCTCCTGACTGATTTCCTACCATGATAAGGCTTTTAATAACTAACTGCGTATACAACAAAGTAAATATTCAACCAGCTCAGAGCTAGATTGCAGATCAAATATCTTCAAATCTTTCTTCTTTCCCTTTTAAAAACAAAAAGCCACATATGCACCCTGCAGGGGAAAAGATTGCTCGCTTAGCACTTCCCTCAGCATATCAGATAAATAAGCAACTACCCGTTCTGTACTTTACAAAAAATAGGTGAGGTCGCTGCTCCACAGCATACCGTTGTAATGTGCTGGTGAAGGGCCTGATGCCTGCCAACGTGTGGCTCCTCTCCTGCAATTGCTCTTTAGCTCTGTCCTCCAGCCCAGAGTGCTGGCATGCTGGCACAGGCTGCCCGAGCTGTCTCTGGCCGGGAGAGGAGGCAGGTGCCATCTCTGGAGTCCTTCCTCACCGAGTGGTAGGGCTGCATTCATACAGACTTAGGCTAACGAAAAACAAGAGAGAGAGAGAGCGAGCATGGCTACAAAGCCCAGGCGCAAATCGGAGGGAGGAAAGAGAGAGTAAGAGACATATCCTCTTCCCTGGCTGTGGATACTGTGGAAGCAGGTGCCAGCCCCAGCATGGGCTGTCCCTGCAAGGACCAGACAGAAGCAGATGTCCACCCATGTCTGCAAACCACCAGGGCTCAGCGGGAGGACCTTCTGCAGGGCATGGCAGTGGCCAAAGGGGGTAAGGGGGGTAAACTCTCCTCCCCCCAGCACTGGGGTTATTTCACCTGAGGAGGGACACAGGTCCTTGCATAAAACATCGCATGGAAACAGCAGAGCGGGTTTGTGCCTAGCCTCAGCCAGATGTTCAACAAGTTACAACTTCATCAGAATCCCCGTCCCCAAGCCTGAGCAAAACGATAACCAGCACACTCTGCAAAGTGCTTTGGGTCAGCTGGGAAGTTACTTTACAGTCCCTCTCACCAGGTCAGGAAGCTCTTATTCATACAAGCTCGCAAACCAGACCTGTGACTGGCACGTGTTTGGGGCTGAGCAGTGGCACTTGATTTAGAGCAGTACTTTGTTGCAAGCAGCGAAACTAAGATGGGAACAGTCTTAAAGCTTCTCATCTGTGAAGAGTTGAAACTTGAGAGACAGAGGGAAAACCTAAAATTAACACTGCACTGTTTAAGCGCGGCTTTGGCTGCCCACAGAGCGTTAGTGACGCCTGTGACTGTCCCTCCACCTCTCATTCTGGTGGAGTAACACAGCTGGGTCTCACTAACAGCTCAGTATTTGCTCCTGTAGCACCAGGTACTAAACAATTTCCCCATGGGACAGTCACCTACCTACAAGCATTTTATCAGGGTGGGAGCTCGAGTAAATTGTGCATCTCTGTTCATGTGAGTTGTACTGCTACATTTGCTGTTGGGCCCACAAGGATAAGGATCCCCTTCAAGGGTGTCAACTGCTACCTCTGTTGAGAATTCTTTTGCAAAAGCAACTGGCAGCACCTAAAAACTGAAGTTTTCTTCCTTGCCCTCAGCTTATAAGCAAACAGCAGAAGCTAGCTGCCTTTCGCTTCCCCTCTGTACCTTTCCTTCTTTCCACTGCTGCATGCTAGGGGGAGAGCAGACAATTTTCTTTTACAGGTGCTCCTCTATGAACCCCTTGGGAAGCAGCCTCCATTTTCATATCAGGTGCAAGTGTTCCCATTTCTGTCATTGCTCCCCAGGTTGGAAAAGCTGCCCTCCTCGCAGTTGCAAGGAGTTTCATGCCTTCGCCTCAGCAGAGCACATCAAAGCAGAAGCATTGCACAGCCCCCACCTTGGCACAAGGAGAGGGCAGAAAATGGACGTAGCCCTGCTGCTGGGGAGCTTCCCACTTTGCAGCCGCCCACCGCAGTGGCTCCTGCAGCCCCCACCACCCCACATTGTTCTTAAACTGCATTGGAAATCCCTTACGCACAGCTCAAGTTATTGACAGTACCAAGCTAATGTGCAGGGGATCGCAGCATGCGCGAGGGGAACGGGAGGATCAATGCCCTCTTTGATAGGATGAATGAGTCTGGGTAGAGCGGGGGACTTACTTAAAGATTTGGGGGAAGGGTTTCTGAAGGCACCGGAGAGCTTGGTTGGAGGCTGCTTCTCACACTCCGCTGTGAACTAGGCCCCACTCAACCCTAGTCACATCCCTGGGAATGGACCGTGCTCAGCCCTGGGGACATGGCCGCTGAACAAGGCAGATGCCATCCGGGCACAGGCGAGCTCTGATGCAGCAGGGATTTAGATCGTTTACAAAGCATAAATTGCACCTTACATCCACCTGCTAGAAAAGCCCTGGCAGCTGCTAGCAGCTAGTACAGCAAGGGCAGGGCAGAGCGGGCACAGCCCAGCCTGGGAAATCCTCTCCTTTCCCTTTCACCTGCATGAGTATGCAATTCTGCTTTGGCTTCTCCGTGAATAGAGACCCCAGTTGCTTGGTCACTAACAGGAGTTTGCTTTAAACTGTACATACACAGCCCTCTCCCAACCCCCCAATACCCCTAAAACATCGCTCTTAAAGTCCAGTTAGCACCGTTGTATGGGTCACACACCCTATATGGTGGGGGACTAATGCAAAGAGGAGCCTGGTACAACTTTCCTGGAGCCACAGCAGCGCTGAGGGTGTTCCTGGTGCAGGGCAGGGGGATGGATTTGTACCCAGGTCCCTAGTACCATCATCCTTCGCCCTGAGACAGCTGAGGGTGCTGCTTCTGCGAGAAATGGGAGGTCGGGCCTTGTCACCAGATCGCTGTGATTGACTAGGGGAGGACACTACACACAGCAGAGAAAAGGAGACAGGAGGAAAGGAGCACACCAACAGCTCCAAACCCTGCCCCGGGCTTCTCTCACATTGACCTGAACCAGTTGTTTCTCTGTGACTCATATCCCCTTCCTCTTTATCTGCCCTTCTTTCTTCCAAACTTGTTAGAGAAGGCAGGTCTAGGCATTTATATGAAGTGAAGCAACAAAGAAGCCCTTATCTCAGCAGCGATGCAGGGCTGTTTCTGTAAGAGCCAGGGTGTTGCCTTTCAGAGGTGTTACAGCCAAGCAGGACCAGCACCGCTCCTCATCCCCGCCAGCCTCCCCACCTGCAAACTGGGTGATACCTGCACCAGCACACACTTCTTCTCCAGGGCAGACATGAGTGCTTAATGCCAAGGCAAATGCCCAGCCTCATTTGCTCGGTGGTTCGTTGCTTCAGTCCAGCTTCTGGATGGTCAGAAATACAGCAGCATTGCAAGCCATGCCAGGAGGGATATGGTTACTGCACGAGGCAGAATATTCCTCTGCCTGCATTAAACTGCTTTGGGCATTAAGGTCAAACACATTTAGGTGAGGAAAGTCCTCTTCCCATTACCATAATCTGCCATGGTACCAACACCCACAGATGTGCTGTTTTAGTAATAGGTGGACCCACAGGTGGGGCGTGATATGCTGTGGGCCATGCGTCATCTGGGATGCAGCCACCCCAAACGCAGCAGGCTACGCCAAGGTGTTTGATGCTTGAGCTCCAGGCTGGAGCAAATCAAGTCACCACACTATGCTGGCAAGGCCAAATTGAACCAATGTCAGCACTTATGCTACAAAACAGAATATGAAAGTATTTAAGAGGTTAGATAATAGTTCTCCCACCTAGAAAGAAATACAGTATGGGTAAGAATGCATGGCAGTGCAAAGGGACGGCAACAGGGGGAGGGAAACATTCTTGTATGAAAAACCTGGGTACAAATAAAGAAAGTACCAGTAGGTTTTAGAATCTCTTCCTCCATCTTTCCAAAACCATAAAAATTTAAGCTTACTCTTTTTTTTTGGGGGGGGGGGGAAGGATACGGCAACAACGGGGGACCAACAAAACTGAAATCAAGAATGAAGTTACCAAAAGTTTATAGATGTAAACCAGCACTTTATGATCCAACTTAATGAGGCAGAAACATGCCTTTGCAGCAAAGGCGGCTTAAAAGTTTCCCCAGCTGCATGAGGGAAAATACTGTAGGTGGAGGGAGGTGATCTGTGCTCAGCACAGGTGAGGCCACACCTGCAGTACTGGGCTCCCCAGAACAGGAGAGACCTGGACATACTGGAGAGACAACAAAAGGCCACAAAGATGATTAAGGGACTGGAGCATCTCTCCTATGAGGAGACACTGACAGAGCTGGGAATGTTCAGCCTGGAGGAGAGTAGGCTTAAGGGGGACCTTACCTGTGTGTGTAAATACCCAAAGGGAGGATGCAAAGAGGATGGAGCCAGGCTCCTTTCAGTGATGCCCAGTGACAGGACTAGAAGCAATGGGCACACACTGAAACACTAGAGGCTCCCTCTGAATATCAGGAAACACTTTCTCACTGTGAGGGCAACCAAGCACTGACACAGGTTGTCCAGGGAGATTGTGGAGTCTCCATCCCTGGAAATATTCAAAAGTCTCCTGGACATGGTCCTGGGTAGCCAGCTGTAGGTGGCCCTGCTTGAGCAGGTGTTTGGACCAGATGACCTCTGGAGATCCTGCCAGCCTCAGCCATCCTGTGACTTCACATGGGAGAAGGACAGGCACTGTCCTGCTTCCCCTCCCAGTTTACCCAAGTACAGCAAGATCAAGAAAACAGCTCACAAATTTTTCTACAGCCAAGGGGTCAGGAGAGCCCTGGCCTCGCATCACTGGTCCGACTGTCTCCCACAGCATTCTCCTGGAGAAGCTGGCTGCTCACGGCTTGGACAAGTGCACTCTGCGCTGTGTTAAAAACTGGCTGGATGGCCGAGCCCAGAGAGCTGTGGTGAATGGAGTCAAATCCAGTTGGTGGCCAGTGACAAGTGGTGTTCCCCAGGGCTCCCTGTTGAGGCCGGTCCTGTTCAATATCTTCATTGATGATCTGGATGAAGGGATTGAGTGCACCCTCCGTAAATTTGCAGATGACACCAAGTTGGGTGGAAGTGTCAATCTGCTGGAGGGCAGGAAGGCCTTACAGGGGGACCTGGTCAGGCTGGATCAATGGGCCGAGGCCAACTGTGTGAGGTTTAACAAGGCCAAGTGCTGGGTCCTGTACTTCACTCACAACAACCCCATGCAACGCTACAGGCTTGGGGAAGAGTGGCTGGAAAGCTGCCTGGAGGAAAAGGACCTGGGAGTGTTGGTTGTCAGCCAGCTGAACATGAGCCAGCAGTGTGCCCAGGTGGCGAAGAAGGCCAACAACAGCCTGGCTTGTATCAGGAATAGTGTGGCCAGCAGGAGCAGGGAAGTGATTGTGCCCCTGTACTCGGCACTGGTGAGGCCACACCTTGAATCCTGTGTTCAGTTTTGGGCCCCTCAGTACAAGAAGGACATGGAGTTGCTGGAGCGTGTCCAGAGAAGGGCAACAAATCTGGTGAAGGGTCTGGAGAGCAAGTCTTATGAGGAGAGGTTGAGGGAACTGGGGTTGTTTAGCCTGGAGAAACGGAGGCTGAGGGGAGACCTTATCGCTCTCTACAACTACCTGAAAGGAGGTTGTAGCGAGGCAGGGTTGGTCTCTTCTCCCTAGTAACAAGTGATAGGATGATAGGAAATGGTCTCAAGCTGCGCCAGGGGAAGTTTAGGTTGGATATTAAGAAAAACTTCTTCACCAAAAAGGTTGTCAGGCATTGGAACAGGCTGCCCAGGGAGGTGGTTGAGTCTCCATCCCTGGAGGTATTTAAGAGGGTAGACATGGTGCTTGAGGATATGGTTTAGTGGTGGACTTGGCAGTGATAGGTTAGCGGTTGGACTTGATGATCTTAAGGGTCTTTTCCAGCCTTAACGATTCCATGATTCTATGACAGAGGAGCAGAAGGGACCTCGCATGGCATTGCAGCAAGGGACCAGCTGCAGGCAACCACGTCATATATATTCTGTGGCCCGACGAGCTCCCTTTTAACCCTGCTTAGGTTGCCACTGCATGCTGTAATGAATAGTATCAGCCACAAAACCGGCAGGGGGAGAAGCTGGCCTCGGGCATTAGTCACCTGTATGTCAGGCACTAATGCTTGCACAAGTGGGAGGCCACCTACGTGCACCTCTGATGCTCTTCTGACACAACCGAAACAGCCTCTTAACACAGGTACCGCCAAAGAGCTCTGGATCCAAGACAGAAACTGCAGATGAAGCTTCTTAGGCAGCAGCTTCAGTGCCAGGTATTTATTGCCAAGCCCCACCTACTCGACCAAAACCAGGTGACACGTACGTGACATGCCGACGCTTGCCGCTATGAGCGGATTGCACTCTCTGCACTCGTTCTACTAACCAACTGCAGACTTCACCCACACCCATCTGTACCCCAGTGTGATCCTCCCTGCACCCCCGCACCAGCTCTGAGCTGCTCAGCCCCCCTCGGGTATGGTTTACAGAGGCACAGCCAGGCAGCAAAAGAGCTCTCAGCATTATTGAAGTGCTGCTGTAGAGCAGCCAACACCACTGGGCAGCCTGCTCCAGGGCAGACAGGCACGGGGCCTTTCAGATGAGACACAGTTCCTTCCCCATGTGTGGTTTTGGAACAGCGTGGTGGGAAGTCACCGGTCCCCAAAGCTACACCAAAGGAGCCTCCGGCGTTTGCACCCACTAAGGATCACACACTGCACTTTTTCAGCATTACTTTATACATACTGACCAGCGACAGCAGTAACTGTTTTTCCTTCCAAAATTGCTCCTGTCCCTTGGAACAACGGTGACAGGGATGGCATTCACATTGTGCTCATCCACCGCTCAAGACCTGCTGTCATCACCTGTAGGCCTGAAGCCACCAGCTTCCACTGTGCAGCACATGGGGGTTGCTTTATTTTAGGCATGGGCAGAACTGCACTGCGCTCATTTGAATCATATTAAATACTTCCTACAACAAGTAAAATGGGTTTATTCACAAAAATACTTTTTCTTGGACTTACCACATTTAGCTTCCATTAAGGGAGGTAACAAACCCTTTTCATTATGCGCGCTACAAACGCTAGGAAGCAAGTACCCCAACACAGGGTAAGTCTCCTCTGCTGCCAGAGATCTCATATGAGAGGAGCTCACTATCCATCACTATATCCATCACTAAAAGCCAAAAAAGAGAACTGTATTCAAAATGGGCCTTTTCATGCATTCCTCCTCTCGTACACTACTGTTTCAGTGTTGTCAAAAACATTACACAACTCTCCTGTTTAAAAGCCAGGCTGGTCCTTCCAACCTTTAAGACTCCTCTACTCAAAATGCCAAGTTATATATAATAAAGGTCAGGTCAGATGCGCACAATGAGTAATACTATCACAGACCTATTACCGAATGTCTTTTTTTTTTTTTAAAAATACTAACTTTAGCTGCAGAATAAAAGCCCCAGAGCAGCTTCCAGCCCCTCTAAGGCCCATTCCCACCGAAGCTGGTTGCCTTTCCTCCTGCACCTGGCAGTAAGCTCCACAGCACTTTGCATGCTCATGACAGACTGAGAGGTCTTCCCTTCCAGACAACGTGAATTTACTAGCATGTTCATTTTCTCAACGTAGCAATTAGCTCTGTTATCTTCCTTATTCCCAGCACACATGTACACATCCCACAACCCATCATAACACCGCAACAGCACTCACATCACCCGTGTCAGGCAGGAGAGGCAGGCTCAGCCCTCGGTTATTCACCTTACCTTCCTGGGCAATACGCTGATAAGGCAAGTATGAAACAAGCCAGGTAGGGAAGGAAAGAAATTACTCTACCTACATATTTATACATACAGAAGCAGGTATCCCCATTTCAAGCAGACCAAGCAGCTCCCCTTCCTTTGCTGCTAGACAGCCTTCTCAGAGCCTGCTGATGTTATGCAAACCCACTACAAGCTCACAGGTTAGAAGTCTTCAACAGCAGCACCAGGCTTTATACAAAGCATCCAGCAAAACCCCAACTCTTACTACAACGCAGACTACGATTAAATTTGCATACAGGCAACAGCTTTTGGAGAGAAAAATCTAAATATTACATCTAGCCAGAAGTTAAAATGACTTGCTAGCAAGCCACTCACACCTGTGAGCTGACCACACCTACTTTTCATCAGCAAAAAAAGCTTACCTAAAAAAGGTGCTCTGGAAAATCTGATTGTTGAAAGTTAAGCCCTTGAACTCATTAGTGTTATGCCTCAGAACATCTGAATAAAATGGGCTCTTGCTTTCTGCCTGAACACTACTTAGGCTGGGACATCGTCTTGTGTAAAAGGATTTCTACAGGTTTCTTTTAGATATGTTCTTGCCATTTAATCCAGTTACCCTCTGTGTAACTGAGAATGACCCAGTCATTCTGGGGACAGGTGGGGGTGGAATCAGGTGTCTCTGCATCACCTTCGGTTTTGCTGCTGCTGCTGCTGCTGCTATTTGGTAGCTTTTTATGCTTGCAGAAGTTAACCCGAGGCAGTGTTTCTTACAACACTATACACAAGCAACTGCAAGTTTTATAAATGTAAAACTTCATCCCAATGGAAAGATTATTCCACTTAGGCAGGATAAACAACAGTTAGATGCACTAAGTGGTCTCTTGCTCCTTCGCAGATTATTTCACTGTCAATTCAATGTACACTGTTAGTTTTTATCCTAAATGTGCCCAAGTGCAGTAGAAGTGTTGCAATTTTTACTCTGGGCACAGATAGTATTTTACAGACCATTAAAAAAAATCATTTAGAAAACAACTAATCTCCAGTGTGAAGGTCAAGTTTCAGACTTCTTATTCCTGATGGGGCTTAAGAACGTTTTTGGGTACATGCAGTACGGCAGAGCTGCCTGTCACTGTACAGCAGAGCCGTCGTCGCTGTGCTGCACTCCCCGGCAGCTCCAAACTCAATCACAGCAAGGGAACAGAGCAGAGATTCTTCCCGGCAAGAGCACCGGCTACCCGATGAGTCACGGGAGCCTGCGCTGGCAAGAGACCGGCTGCAGGCACAAACAAGTAGCTCAGATTTCATCAAATGAAAGGCAGTAAACAGCCACTTCCTAATATTTACTACAATAATTTGCTACTGGGGGAAAAAGATAAAATCAGTACTCCAACTCTGCTCTCAGAACCAGGCATTCTTCTATGGGTTCAGGGATATTACAGGAAAATACAAAAATCACAATAATACAATCCATAAGCTGCTTCCACTTACACATCAACCAGCAACGATGATAACCACCCTTTCATTTGCATTAAGAGATTAGCTAAAGCATGTCCCCAGAGGGAAGGTGCCACATAAATACAAGGTTTCTGCATGTCATTTTCATAATCTGCCTGTTACAGAAGAGACCATAAAAGCCTGGCTGCGAACTCAACACTCACTGATCCACTCGCCCTTGGTTTTTTTTAACTTTATTTTCAACTGAGTAATGGCGCTTGACCCTCACAGATTACTCATTAGCTACAGGAAGTTCAGCTGCAAACGTGAAAGGAAAAGAGTCTGATGTATCTTAAGATCAGCAGTTTAGGTGCAAAGGCTAAAATTAGTAGGCTTCAATTAAAACCTTCAGAAGAGAGACTTTTCCCTTTCCTTTAATATTTCCAGCAAACAAACTATGAAGTACCAGCAAAGAGTGTGCAAAATGTGAACTCAGCTAAAGCAAATAAGTACTTATTTCTTCTGTATAGCATCTTCTACAGTGCGGAAGCTGACCGCAAAGCCTTGCAAGAGAGACACCACGGGCACTGCTGCCTTTCCTTCCACTGGATGTGAAAAGCTTATCAAAAAAGAGCAGGTTAAGACTACCGCAAACCAAAAAAGTACATAAAATATACAGAGACTGACCATATTTAATCACTACTTTAAAATTTTAAGAGTGTAAAAGGTCTGGGAGAAGTACTAAGTTACTCTCTGCTTTGACACCATCAGAAGTTTCATCCCCAGCGGCGGTTTGACAGGGCCGAGCAGAGGCCTGCAGCGCCGGGGCTGGGCTGCTCAGCACCCTGCCTGCCGCACACCGGGGTCCTCCAGCCTCTTCCAGTGGCTTGGCTGACACTGGCCCAACAAAAGCCAACTTTGCAACACGCTTGGTCATCCTTGTTTTAAACAGTTACTCGATTGCATAAGGGTTTGGTTTTTATTCCTAAATCCGTAACTACATTTATTTCCCCTTTATTCTTAAATCTCCTCCTGTATATAATGCATACATTAAGTATAAACTTATACTCCCAGTTTATTAATCCCTCCTGACAGTGAATAAACTTGCTAAAATACTTGTCAACGTAAAAAAACCAGCCGCCCTGTTTTCTGTCACCCTTGAAGGCCCACACTTAAAGAAAATTAAACACATAGGCTTGAAGCTACACAGTATATTTGTAAATAAAATAATTTGACAGAACAAGATTACAAAGTACGAAACAAGCCCTTTCAGGAATTTGTAAGTACAAGAGAAGTCGATATTAAGTCCACTTTGTAAAGTTTTGAACAAATAACACTGCAGGATAAGAGTGTTACCATAAAACGCTTCTGTTTTTTCCTTAATGCTTTCTCAAAAAGCTTGGACCATATACATCCATTTCAGATTAAAAATCCCACAGACGCGCATTGGTTTGGTTACAGCTTCAGGGACCAGTGCAGCACAGTCCCAGCAGCAAGTTTCATTCACAGATAAAGATAAATTTGAAACAGGTACAAGAACATTCTGCAAAATATAGGATGGGATCTAACTTTTAGCAACCCTTTTCTCAGCCCCTAAAAAGTGCTGAAAAGCAAGCACAACGTATAGAAACACCAGGAAAAACACACAAGGAGACGGACTCTTTAACAAGATACGTTAATATTTGACAGCTTAAGAAAAAGGAAGCAATTGCATCAGGAAGAAAATGCTTGTTAGTCATCAGAAGGTGTGTACCAGGGAGGTTTGTACTTTGATTCTGCAGAAAAACTGAAGTTGACAAGTCTCCATTCCTGAATATTGAGTAAGAGAGGTACAAAAAGTAAGCACTATTAACTGAAAGTGCCTTCCCAGAATAGCCCGTTTTCACCTGCTGCAGGTCATCATTTCCTCATCTTTCAGGGAATACGTATACATAACTACTCATTTCAGCTAGTCTCTGAGTACACGCTATTGTTCGTTGCTTATCTGGCAGTTTTACAGAATCTCCCTGGTTCCTAGTCTCTATCAGAAAGCATTTTCCCCTTTTTATGTTTATTTCAAAGTAGGTCAAATACTCTTCAGTGCTTTAAAGAAAACACCCTTATTTTCAGAAATTTCCCAAGCCAGAAATATTAATGCAATTTCCACCTGAAGCAATGTATGGCAGACTGTTAATGCAGAGTGCCTCCCTAAAGACGCTAAGTGCATCTTTAGCTACCAGAAATCTCACAGAGGGCTACAGCTTTGAAGTGCTCTGTTAATTTTTATAAAAGAAATTATGACTGACATTTACAGCATACAGAATGGGAGACTAGTGCAATATGCAGCATTGATTGTTTATTCAATAAATATTTAACCCAATTATTGCCAACCAAGGCAAACAGTGCAGAAATTGTCACTTAAAGAGATACAAAAGTTTAACATTTTTTTCTATAAAGTCAGTTGCTACTATATTCATACAACTATTTCAAAGAGGTTTTTCTGCTTCAAAATTGACGCTACTATTATAAAAATATAGAAACATAGCATCTGGGGGTTTAACAGGTCTTTGCAGGTCTAACGTTTACATTTATATAGGAACATGACATTTCTGTATTCAAGAACTTATTAAAAGTAAAAATGAATACTATGGTAGAGACATTTTCTGCACTGACGATTTCATTATAGTTCTTAAATACATTTCTCTTGGTCCTTGGTATACATTTAGAATGAAATAACTTGCATCTCACATTTATCCTGAGGTCAGCTGTGTAAAAAGGAAAGCCAATTTTATAAGGAGACTCGCAGGCTTATTGTTCAAAATACGAGGTTCTTTTTAAACAAGCCAATAACACTCCTGGGGGCAAAAAAACCAAACCCAACTCTCACCAATGTTTTAAGAAGCAAATTTAGTGTCATTTTTGGGACTTATTTCCAAAAATATACAGGCTATCACATCCAAATGCTATCTAAATCACCCACCTAAAATTTCAGTATGCATCTGCCAAATTTGAAACTTCAAAACCATTCTGAAAAGAAAAATGTATAAATCCCCGCGAAGGGTCACCCTGAGCTTCTCATCTCAAGACCCTGACCCACAATGCGACTCCTGCAAGGAGAACCCCGCTGAAGCCTGTGGGAATCTGCAGAGTCTTCAGGTCTGCCTGCACAGGCGAGGACGTGTGACTCGGGTCTCTGTCACCCACCACGGAGTACAGTTACGACCTTGTCAAAGCTCCACTTTGAACACAGCAGTTATTTTCAATAGCACCAACAATCTCTCAGATACCAGCATCAGGCAAATACAGACAACATAGAACAGGTTTGTTTCTTCCTGAATCAGCACAATTGGTACAAGGCACTGCTTGGCATAGGAAGTCATAAATAAGAGCAAAACAAGACAATTTCCAAGTTTTGTGACATTTAAGTTTGCACGTTATGTCACATTTCAACTTACTATATACCATGGTTAAAAAAACCAAGATGGTCTAAGGGATTAACCAAAACATCACTGTTCCATGCATGCTTACAGTTTTCCTCCCCATATCTGAAAAAAACCCACCCAACATATCAATATTACACATTAGGGAGTATGGGTTGTTAAATTAAGAAAGTAGATTTTATTCTCCAATATTCCACAAAAGTCTAACCTAGACACAACTCAAGTATAAGAAGTTGGTTCTAACAACATTTGCAACAGTCTATCCCTGCAGAGGAGTGAAAAACCTATTGTCTAGAGAATTCAAAGATTGAGGCACATTGCAATTGAAGATATTCAGGCATATTTTATGGCTAGAACAGGATTTTTCTGAGGAACCTCACTATAGACTTCCCCAAAAGCAGCTCCATATGGTTTGAAACATAAATTGCAACACACAGGAAAACGTTTGGTCCTTAATCACTACTGTCTTCATCGTCATCATCATCAGATACATCATTTAAAGATGATTTAGGTGACTGGCTGTAGGAGTCTGATCTAGTGGACTGACAAGCAGCCATCTCCCCGCTAGAAAGAAGATCATAGCAGAAGTCGCAAATTCGGACAGGCTTGGAAGACTGGCTCGGGAGAAGAAACCTCTTTTCAGAGCAAGGCCCGCACACAACAAAGCCGCACTTGCGACAGTGGTGGCGGCGGTTGACGGGCGTGAATTTTGCTTTCTGACAGCGCATGCACACAGTGGCTTCCGAGTCTGGTACCCAGACAGCTGCATGTTCATTGCTAGGAGTCTTCCCACTTTTGGAAAGCAAATCGGAAACACACTTATTTATGTGGTTCATCCACTCAGACTTCTCTGTAGCAGTGGCAGCATAAACTGCAAAGGACTTTGTTGGTGTCTTGATAAGCCACCCGTTCCTTAAGTCTCCCTCATCCTGGATGGAATCAATAGTGACGTTTTCCAGCGGGATTATGTGCTGTTTATTGTATTTCTTCTTCTGGATGACAATGTTACCATAAACAAGAATGTCATTGAACAGGAAGAACTGCCTCGCTTTGGGCTTCTTCCTACACAGCTTTGTTAGCACTCCCTCTCCAATCAGAACACGACCAGGAATAGTCAGAGGTTGACCAGCTGCTCCAAAGCAGTTTTCCACTATACTTATTCTTCTAGTATTTGCCTCGCTGTTTGCCAAGCGATCCACCATCTTTCACAAGTATCCTAAAATTAGAAAAAAAAAGTCTGTTGTTAGAACAGGACTGATTCAACAGCAGCCTTCCCCAAGGAAGGTACCAACCCCGCATTTCTTAAAATATCTAACAGAACCCGCTGGCTCAGAGGCACCAACTTGGGCTAGATTTAAATAAGTATTAACACCTAAGAATTTTTAGCAACCAATTAGTCTTTTTTTCAACAGCAAGAATGTTCCATCCATCTGACAGCTATCTTTACCATGCAGGCAGCACCCACGGCACCGCTCTTGAGAGCCTCTGGCAAGAGTCTAGGAGGCTTCCCCTCTAACAAGGTTACTGCATCGGGTTTAATGCTCATATTTCTCTGCATATCCTCCTCCGCCTACTCTCTGGACTGCAAAAGAAAGTATCATCCATCATTCCAAATTCTAACACTGACAGAAACAACTTAACTGAGCAGCTTGGAGATCCACATTACTGTTAACACAAAAAACCAAAAATTATGTAATTGATGTTCACATAGGAAACCACCATACTCAAGCTCAGTATTACTCTTTTTTCAGTATGTAAACCTTAAATCGTGGGCCAAAACCACAGAAACATTTTGTATAGGCCACAGCTTGCACCCCCCCACCAGCTTTCATGGCAAACTCTTGAGCCTGGAGCAGGGAGCGAGTCAAGTCTGGTGGCCCATCGCCTGCTTGTTGCTGCCTTTTTGCGGTGGCCCCACAGTCCTTCCCTCCTTGCCTACTCAAGCCACATCTGCATCCATCACGATCAGGCGATGTACACAGCAGAGCAGCACAGAGGTCAAGTCACACAGCTCGTAACTGCTCCTGAGAAAGGCTAAGTGACCTGTACCAGTCTAAAGTTTAGGCAAGAAGGCTTTGTATTTCAGGAAGCTGATAAACTACAGAGTACGTACGTTCCAATTATGGATTAAAACCACCCCTTGTCCTTCCTCAAGTAGCAAATAAGACTTTCTCTTGTAAGGGTAAGAGATTCCTAAGGCATCCAACAGGGAACTGAAAATAAGAAGTTGGCAAAGTGATTCATATCTCTGCAAACCACTCTTAAGCCTGTCTTTTACCCTAGAGCTTCCTGGGCAGAAGTCAGGCAAAGGAAACTCCTGCCAGTGTGATCCAGATCTGCTCCCTACAAGCTCCTCCTGAGTACAGCCATGAGCACAAACCATGTGCTTGACGGATCAGTGAGACAGCTGGCAGAGGTGAGTACTAAGGACAGACCTGTCTCTTGGCATGCAGAAGACAGCTCTCCTGTGCCTTCCTTTCCAGTTACCACAGGGCAGACGGTTTGGTAGAAGTCAATGCTTTGAACAGGCCTGAAGGACAGCAGAGTAGCAAATACTCCAGTGCCTGTTACCTGCACTTCCCAACATGATCCCAGTTTGGGAAGTCCCCTGCATTCACCTACCTCTTTTTTTAGATCCACGCTGCCTGCCATCAATACAGCATCAGCCTATAACCAAGATGAAACTGGGCTGAAACAAGGCTCAGACTTGATGCTGCCCATACTCTCTTGTTCTGCCATAACCTGATCCAGTCAATCTTCTTCCTATAAATCAAAGCTCAGCTTCTCCCTTACAAAATAGGGATGAAAATTCCTGATAGAAACTTGATGGCAGAGAAATCTCTCATCAGGCCTCATCTAAATAAGTGTTACCCACGATTTCACAAATCCACATGCCTAATGTTTAGTGTGATTAAAAAAATAACTTATAAATTACTGTTTTGAGAGTCTAATTAGCTCCATGCTAAAATAGTTTGACAAGTGGGCTTACTCAGATACAACTAAACTGATCTTTTTTTAAAGACATCATCTTGTGTCAAAGTCTGACACTGAAGACAGAAGAATCTATTAAAGGTATTACTCAGCACTTCCTTTGAATTTTACATGCCTTACAGCATTTTTTACAATATGTGAGTATTGTGTTAACCAGTTTTATGGTTAGTGGAATTACAAAGCCACCAAATCTGAAATTATTTTGATCTGCAGAAGGTCAAGACAAAACACAAACTGAGTCATAAAAAGCATTCAAGAGATTTAATTGTGCTGCATCAAGGCACACAAGTACACCTATGCTGTTTCCACCAGGTATGAGTCAAACCTTAAACAAAAAAAAAGCCAAACAAAACCAAAACTAAACAAACAACAACAAAAAAAGGCTGACATCCTCCATTACCCTGTCCAGTGGCTCCCCATTTGATCAGTCAGGAAGTATTTTCTTAACAGTAAGCTTGAGTCATCTTTGCTGCAAAACAAATGTTTCTTTTTGTTCTTCAGACAGAATAACCATCACTACCTGCTTTATTACGCTTTCTGAGGACTAATGGGCTTGTCACCTATCTCTAAGAGAGAAGACTGGGAGTCCAAGTGGAAGGATAAAAAAAAAAAGAAAAATATAAACAACCACCCCACGTTATTTCCATCTCCTTCAACAGCCCTACTTTTCTGAATCATTACTCTCATCAAGGTTCTCAAAGTTTTTCCATCATTCTCCTTAAGAGATGCCCACAAAGGGACACTGTACTAAACCCCTAAATCCTTCTGCAACACCAGGCTTGGCTGATATGGTTCTGCTTTGCTTCCTTCTGATGGCGATACTAGTTTATGCTATCTGCCTCCCTCCCTGCTCCCTTCTGGCATTACAGAAGCTACACAGTGAATTAGATCAGAGGGCTGATCAAGCTGAGAACAAACCAGAGCTTTAGGGCCCAGGCTGGCAGGACAGCTGCAGTTAAGGGAGACCATGGAGGAATGGGAAGGGAGGTGCTTGCACAGCACCCTGCATAGGAAGTGCATTGGCTTAAACTGATCAGTAAACAGAAGTATTACAGTATATTATTTTTCTCCCAGAGAACAGCAGAAGACTCAAATTACATCAGTACAATTCTTTTTTTTAATGCTGTATCTATACAGGCCTATCCAAAATATACCTTTCAACAGACACCTTATTTCTTTCAAGTATTCCAAGCACCAATACTAATTTATACACATGGAGACACACAATACCCACCTTTATATGTTTTATTCAGCATTAAGATCTAGCCACTTTTTTTTTTTTTTTTATATACACCTCCCAACTACCTACTACCATATGGCAAGGAGGCACACTGGCATGCGTGAGTGAGTTTTCTGGTTAAGTGATTGGCTTTACTTCTACTACGGCCTTGTCTAATGCAGAGATACGACTCCACAGAAATGCTGTTGGCTTGTCCCAACTATTATCTCCCTATCTACCAAGGAGAAAGTACTAAGGAGGGAACAAAAAAGATAAACTAGGAACTTTCTGATGTGTATTTGCTTTAGTCCTAAACTCGAAAATCAAATTCAGGTGCCTGACTGCCAAAGCCCAGGGATTTGTAATGAGCGTTAACTGCCAAGTAACCATTCCCATCTAACAATATACTAGCAACGAAGAGCCTCTGCAAGAGTCAAAGCTGAACCAACAGCTGCTTTGGACTTAGAAAGCAAGAAGTCAGTCTGAAGTTATTTAGTAATCCCATGTTCCCTGTGAAGTGGGGAAGGAAATCAGTCAGCAGAGTGGAAAGGGGACAGACCAGAACAACATGCATTACTTCTAAACTTACATTTTAATACAAATTATCTGCAAGTTAGAGCAAGTTAAATGCTTTTGCTAGTCCACAAGGGCGACGCACACCCCACCCCACACCCCCCCCGCCAAACCCCACAATCACACTGATGAGTTTCAGTGAAGCAAGCTCTTGGTGTGAAGTTACAGCAACTTGTAGGAAGCACTCACTGTTCCACAACTCCAACTCGGCACTCTCTGCAGTCCCTGCCAATGAACAGCAAACTTTGTTCAAGGTCACCATGAAAGCTTTCAAAATACAAGTCACTGGGAGAAGAAAACAGGGGGAGAGAATGCTAAAGGTTTTAATTAACTGTTGTCTAGGACAACCTAAGAGCAAACAACTCTAACCAGGATCCTTTAATAATCATCATGGCTTGAAACCAAGACACATGACTCCAGAACTTGTGCTGAAGACTGTACTTTCAGCTTGTTGTGAAAATAATCACTTACTGGACTTAAAGCAAGAATCCAGGGCAAGTTAAGGACTATTAAGTCAGACAAGATAATAACATCTCTGCTAGATTGAAACTTTTGTCTATAACGTTCAACAAATTCTCACCTACCAGCCTCAGTTAAGGTAGTAAAAGCCACAGACTGCTCATGGATTATTCTACCTTTCCAGGGCATGAATTGTATTTTCCCTACACTAATAGATTAGACTTTTTAAAATAAGCACTCTAACATTTTTCTCATCAGTTTCTAGAGAACTAAAAATTAAAAATTCATCTGAAGTCCTACACACGCTAATGTTCATTCACTTTCAGCAGCCTTTTCTGAGAACGGAAGGAAGTTCAGAAATGGATCATGAGAAACTACCTGGAAAGTATTATGATTATAAATAATAATGAAACATGGTAAGATAGACCAGGAATACAAAAGAGAAGCTATCCTTAAGTCACAAAAGCTAAAGTTAGGAGAAGAGGTGCACCTCTTTGTCATGAGCACACAGACCAAGGAGATGTTAAATTAAAATATTGTCTGGACACACAAAGCAACTTTTAACCCCAAGACATCACAGTCCAAAAGCCCTGCAAGGTTATCAATTACCAGTCTTTTAAAAATATAATAACCTTTTCTTAAAGCATATGCAGATATATTGTAGAAGATAACAGATCACACCCTGGAACTGGGTGGCAATATCCTCTTCTCTGCCAGCTAAAACTTTTCTCTGAAGTTTCTACTGTTGGCCACTATAAGAACCACATACTGGGTTACTGTCCTCAAGATGCAGAATCTCAAGACCTGATCAAACAAAGCAATTCCTGAGTGATGGAAAATTGCTAAAAACATGCCCCAGTTCTTCCCAAAGCAAGTGAGGAATAAACCAGAACCATGTGCTTCAAAATGACAGGCTAGACACCCTTTAAGACCCCGTTAATGGGAGAGTGGGAGCATCTTGTACAGAGTCTTGGTTTATAGATGCTATGAAGTCAAAGAACCTCAAACCTATTGTTCAGACATATCACATTTGACTCCAGCATACAAACTTCCGAAGGTCCCCAGGCCCTTATGCAAGGACGACTCCATTTGTCTATAACAACCATCAGTATATCACATCAGATTCATTTTCTATGTTCAGCCTGCAGTGTAGTACTAGCTGCTAGTCGAAACATCACAAAAATAAATACATCACCTTGTAAGAAAAATTAGCTACATAGAGCTCCACCATGAGCAGGGTTTAGCAGCCTTTCCAAATAAATAAATCTCAACTCTCAAAATGCTCCAATTCTTCCAGTTTGTCCTCCTTCTCACACACATGCTCTCAGTAAGCCCATTTCAGGATGAAGATGCTAGGCAAAGGCTTTCATCTCTGTAGTGTAATATGCTATTTAAAGGTGACAAAAGATTTCATGACACAGAAAGCCCCAACCCCCCTACCACATGCAGAGCTGCCTTTGACACTAAGTTATTTCTACTTTTACTCACAAGAAGCTTCTACAGAAATAATTCTGTTATCAAGATGTCTAGATCTTCTTGCTTCCCTATTTCATGCCAGTTTTACATCTGTATCCTGTTAGTGAGCACAGTTATCTTCAAAGTGAGCAAACATAGATGTTACTGAAACCTTTGAAGAACTAACAAGTTGCCCACTTACAGAAAACACAATCCATGTTGAGGAAGTCAAATATTTACTAGAGTTATTAACATTCCAGGCTACTGCAGCAGGAAATAGATGGGATAGAGTGTAACCTCAGCAAGTTTGCTGATGATACCAAGCAGGGAGGAGTGGCTGATAGACCAGAAGTCTGTGCTGCCATCCAACGAGACCTGGACAGGCTGGAGAGCTGGGCTGAGTGGAACATCATTAAATTCAACAAGAGCAAGGGCAAGGTCCTGCATCTGGGGAGGAACAACCCCACGCACCAGTACAGGCTGGGGGCTGAACTACTGGAAAGCAGCTCTGTTGAGAAGGACCTGGGAGTGCTGGTGGACAACAAGTTGACCATGAACCAGCAATGTGCCCTTGTGGCCAAGAAGGCCAACAATATCCTGGGGTGCATTAAAAGGAGTGTGGCCAGCACGTCGAGAGAGGTTATCCTGCCCCTCAGTAGACTAGAAGACTGAGGGGGGTTTCATCAATACCTATAAATACCTGAAGGGTGGGTGTCAAGAGGATGCGGCCAGACTCTTTTCAGTGGTGCCCAACGACAGGACGAGGGGCAATGGGCACAAGTTGGAACATGGGAAGTTCCACCTAAACATGAGAAAAAACTTCTTTCCTGTGCGGGTGCCAGAGCAGTGGAACAGGCTGCCCAGGGAGGTTGTGGAGTCTCCTTCCCTGGAGACACTCAAAACCCGCCTGGATGCGTTCCTGTGCCCCCTGCTCTAGGTGTCGCTGCTCAAGCAGGGGGGTTGGACAAGATGATGTCCAGAGGTCCCTTCCAACCCTTATTATTCTGTGAAAATAATTCTGTTAGGATTGCTGTGCACTGACAAGTCACTTCCCACGTAATTGTTTCTTTCTGCCACCGTATCCTGGTGACCAAACTGATGATCTCCCAGGACTAAAGGCTTCTACAGAGCTTATTTAAAATAGGATGAAGTTTATTTTATATGCTAGCTCTGCTCTTGATAGAGGCCAGACTAAACTGCACAGAAGAACAGCTGTAGTTGAAGACAGACATAAGGAGTCAACTAAAAAGAAAGCAACCCTGACGGACATAGCTACACCTAATTCAACACTGCCAGAAAAGTCTTCCATTACATTAGCACTGTAGCAGCTGGCATGATCACCACAGTGCAGAACCATAGATAACATAAAGGTGCTGGAGGGGAGAAATGAGATGAAAAAAGCTATTATGGTGTAGTGATGCAGACTGCATACAGCTCAGCACAAAAATATTTCCTCACCTCAGCTCAGTGTGTGCCACCATCACGACCAGCACTCCCTTTAGACTGCAGGACAGGCACAAAATCTATGTAGGAGAGGGACACAACCTGAATTCCCAAGTTTCTTCAGCAATACAGCAGAACCAGCAGTGCTCCACTACTTTCTGGCATAGGCAAGAACAAGCCTTGTCCAGTACACAGTCCCTGCTAACAAGCATTGATTAATACGCACCTAAATTTTAGCATTATTTTTCTTCAGCACTCCTTCAAGGGAGGAAAACGCTACTGGCCTTGTCGTAACTGCCAGTTCATCTATCATCACTTTTACAATTAGCAATTAGGCTGTCAACAATCACATTTTACACACTACATTAATACCAACCAGCTAGTCTAGATTTCTCAGAGCCACGGTATCAGGATGGAGGCAGCTCATCCATTACTATGTATATTCACAGTTAAGGTGACAGCTTTAAAGAAAAAAAAAAAAAAAAGTGTATTTAAGCTGCTGTAAAAAGTACAAGAGCTCAAAACTAATCACACAGAGGCTCATCCAGTCCTAAAGCAGCAGTAGATCCTGGATGTTTCCAAGCCAGATTCAGTAACACAAGTTCAATAAAAAGATGTTACTAATCACAGTATCTGATCACACCATTAGAACGGATGAAATGAGATCTAGATATTGCTGCAGTGAAGCAACTGTAGAGAACAGAAAAAAGACGACTTAGAAACAGAGGAACACACAAGAAACAGAATAAAGAAAGAAAAGGTAGAAATAGTTTTAAATGAAAGCACACTGTACCTTGCCACTCAATAAACTTCTAAATAATTTTTCAGCTGTCATACAGAGCTGCTGTTCTCACACCTGCATTTGCACCTACAGACAACATCAGCAACTATGTTTCACCACATAAAAACTAATCCATTTTGCTTCTTGCCTAAGATAACATGTACATTTCATAAAAAAAGTTCGTCTGAAACGTTTTTTCATGTCTGACTCCACAACTCAAAGTCTCTGAATCAAATAGAGATTTCAAACAGAACTGAATCTTGCTTTATAATACTTAATCACACAAGTTAAACATACATGGAATGTACAGAAGATCAATAAAACTTTTACAAGACAGAAACAAATTGTAAACCTGAGACAGACAAGGACTATCTGCAGATCAGATACCAGATGTGCATTAAGTGACTGGTTTGTAAAATGACTCCTCTTTTGGATCCACAAAGGAAAAACATCACACTTTCCTTAAAAGAAGTTCATCAGGCAGAATCAGTCATTTAGTACAGTTGTTTGTTTGGGGTGTTTTTTGATTTTTTTGAGTTTGGGGTTTTTTTTTTAGTAATAGGTTTCAAATAATTGTTATATATTATATTATCACATCATGCTCATTCAGCTTTCCTCTTACACTTTGCCTATGCAAGGAAGACACACTAATTTGACTTACAGGTGAATAAACAAAGACAATTAAGTTACACAGAACGCTCATACATCCCTCCGATTTAAAGCTCTGTCTGAAGTAATATCACTACTTTTTGTGAACAAACTTTCAGCTCTAAAGGCATCTCAGTTCCGTACTCAGTACTCTAATCTCTATTAATATTAGATGTATTGCTCTTAAGAGAAACACTTGACTTTTTGCACCACCGCCAAGTAAAACAGTGTAAATTTCTTAAGTGCAACTTGTTTAAGGAACCTTATCAATGTCTAATGCTCTGCAAATAGCTTTAGTGTGGAAAATTGCTGAACTAAACACACGCACAGCAGATGTTCTAAGCTTCTGATAGAGGTAGGAAGATAAACGAGCAATAATTAAATCTTATTTTGGCCTTGCTAGTTGCAGCTCCTACACAGCCTCCTTCAATACATACAGAGGAGGATGATACCATTGCTTGTCCTGAATGTTCCACTGTGTCATCTTTGTTGGCAAAATTAAGCAATTAGGTCTGATTAGCAGTAATCAGAATCTAAGCGTTCACACACAAGTTAGCACTACCTGTCAAGGACCATAACTGTAATAACGATAGCTGGATTAAAGATGATGTAGAAATACCAGCAAGAGGTATTTAGTTAAATTTTATTTCTATCATCTGGTATGTAGAATAAAATATTGAGGAAAATGAAGTTTTACATATCCATTAACCCATTTATGAATTCATTAATATTTCATTCTATATTTTACTGTTAAACATCTATAACAACTAACTGCAGGTTTTCCAACATTTATATATTTCCATTATTCTCCAGTTGCTTTTTATAAAACAGTAAAGCGACCAATTTGACCATAAAGTTAAGTGAAATTAAAAGAAATTTCACCCCAAAAGTATTACATTGAGAGGAGATACAAGTATGACAAATGATTTCTGAAGGTCTTTATCGCTGCTAAAAGCTGACATGACAGTAACAACTAAACGCCTGCACTGTGCGGGAGCTAGCTGTCCTGGAAGCTATTTAAAACAAGAGACAACAACTGTCACTTGAGGAGAAATACAGCCTTCTAAAAAGCAGTTCTCTAATAATTCTCTTCATAGAAGTATTTCCAAAACTGCTGTATTTAACAAACTGCCTTGCTATTGCTACTGTAACCAGCTGGCTAGGATGCAGAGGATAACCTGATGATATCTGAAAGATATGAGTATCAAGAATGACAAAAAGCTACATCACGATACTGAAAAGAAATAAGGACCAAGAGAGTAAAGAGACGACACCAAGGTAGAGATGACAGCAGGAAAGGATGCAGTAAGATCCCTCTGAACTTCAACACAGTCTTTATCCAGAAGCCTTTTGACTAATCTGGTTCATAGCTGCAGCATTCAGGAAAGTTCTGGTAGCACGACAAACTTTGACTTGAATTACAGTCAAGAAAAAAAATTATTACCTTTTGCTTAAGGCAATGTACACTTTTGCCTCTTTGCAGAATTTTTCACACCCTTATTCATTATTGGCATTTAATAAAGTCAAAAAAACAGCAAGATAGAACACCAGAAAAGGATGGTGGCACTACCAAGGCTGCTTTGGGTTACTCTAAGGAAGCAAAGATACTTGTGACATTTTCACCAAACGCTATAGAGAAAACACAGCGTAAGCATCAATCAATACTACCCTGGCAGGAAAGCGGAGTAGATGATACTGTGGACCTCTCTCAAGTCCCATTTCTGTGATTCTCAGTGTAATGTTTTCTACACAAATGTAATTTTTTATTTTTCCTTCCCCACTGTGAAGACATGGCCTCCTGCATTGCACAAGCCTGTGGAGCAATAGATGCAGCGTGGGGAAACACAATGAGCTAACTCACTCCCTTACTGGTATATCCAGTATGAACGAGCAGTCTTAACCTTTCATTTGTCTCAACCTGTTGGCTAATGTTCTGGCATCAGCCAAGACTCACAGAAACCATGCCGGAAATACATTAACAGCAACCAAGTTACTCCATACTGGGTGCCCTGTGAATACTCTGCCTTGCCAGTATTTTGGAAGTCTTTAGGTTATTTCTCAGTCCAGCATTTAGTCGTGTCCAAATACATCATGAAAACAAATCCACACATTTGTCTAGTCAGATGTCTAGATCTAGATCCTAAACCTCTAATTACTGTAATAACCCAGACAGATGTGCTTGGTTTTTGTTTTTAAACTGCTGCAAATGACTGTCAAAAGTCTAGTCCCACTAAAACTCTTCTTGAGGGTACAATGCAGAAATCCCTATTTTAACTGCATAATCATCTTACAGTTTAGTAATTCTTTCAAAACATTATAGTTAATTTTAGCATACTCTAATTTCCAGCTTCCGAGGAAGGACTGCTGTTTCCCTTTAATTGATCGGTTGTGTGAAAGTTGCTCATGGAATGTAAAGTATTCTAAATAAAGAATAATCAAAAAAAAAAACCACAAACCACCCTTTATTATCAAACCTGCATGGCAAGTGCGTTACTCCTCAAATTTGCAATATCCATTATCCAACTAAGCTAAGAATGCCTAGAAAGGCCAATTTCATTTTGGGGATGGAGATCATCTCTAGGTATATCTTTCAAGATGTATGACCTTATATTCCCCAACCCACTCAGAAGCTAGTTTGGGTACAGGAAGCTATTTTCAGCAAAAGACTATCGGTTTTGCCAAGCAGCATATGTATTAGCACAGCATGAGCAGAGCAATGCTGGTTTACTATCCAAGTTTCTCTGCTGAACAAGTTAGCACACTGCCTGAGCTGCTATATGCAGGCAAAACCACCCAAGTTCCGCACGCTAGCTTCTCACGAGGTTTGGTATTCAACACAATGAACCTCAGCCTGAAAGAGAATGCCAATTCAACCTGCTTGTAAACAGAAAGAACAGCTCCCACATCCTGAATGAGTTGTAACGCTACATAATCATAGAGGACACCTGAGGAAAATAAAGGCAAGCGGAAGCAGGCTGTCCCACCAGACAAGTCTGGCCAGTTTGCAGGCTGCCCCATGCGAAGGGCAAGAGGAACCACCTTGGCCATAACACCACGTGCTGTAATGCCAGCACCCCTGCTCCAAGCAAGGAACGTGGCACCCATTAAAGAGAGACAAAAATCCAGAACTGTCGAGTCCCAAAGCTGTTCCCACTACCTTCTGCTGCTTGGCATTAATAGAAAATATGAAAGGTGGAAACCCAAACACTGCTGAATGGTTCATATCACAGGAAAGCGCATGATCAGGAGAGCCTCAGTCCACTCCTAGACCAACTAAAATGGAAGTGATTGTATTTTTCCCCCACCCCCAACTTCATTAGAAAAAGTCCCTGAATGCCTCCTCTTAGGGTAGAAGAGACCTCACTGCAGAAGCCCAGGAGCAACGTTCTTGTAAGAGATCCAGATTTTTAATGAAATCAGCTGCTTATTACCACTGTCAGGCTTCTATTTATAATGAACCATGGTAGCTAATATTGTTTTTGTCTCCTGGCATGACAGAGACAGAGCTGCCACTAGAAAACAATACACAGCTCTCCACCCCCCACCTCATAGTCAAGGGCTGGAGCAAAGAAGAGAGCAACTTCCTAAATTCTGTTCATCTCCATGTCCTTACCTGTCTGCCGACAAGCTGAGCACTTCCCAAGCACCGATACAGGCTTACACAGCTCTGAACAGCACACGTGAAACACAGTACTGCCAGCTGAACCGCTGACGGGAAAATTCTTAAGGCCTTTCAAGATGCAAAGGAAGAGGTAGCCAGCATGTGCATGTGGAAAACAGGTAATGGCTAGACTTAAAGGAATTTTTAAAAAGCAAAAAAAACCACCACCCCACAGCACACAGCCACACAACCCTAAAAGCTTGAGTTCTGCAAACAGAGGTGGGCAGGCAGGCCTGACCCACCATGAACAGTGTTTCCAGTTCAACAACAAACTCATCTATCAAAGCACAGAAAGCAAAATCCAGGCAACTATGGGCATATCAAGTACTTGCAGCTGTCAGCATACTGAAATGGGTGTAAGTAAAACAGCTGAGGTTTTGTATGTTTTATATAAATGTGTGTGTATACATAGTTTACAAATATATAGTTTTTATATATATATATAAAACACATATGCCCTTTGAAATTAACCAACAAAAATTAACTGAAAAAAGGCCGATATTCAGATCAAATTTTTGCCATCATGGGAAAATATCCTAGTATTCCAACTTTCCATTTGCATGTATTTAGGAGCACCGGCAGCGGTTAGCTTAGCCTCTGGTGCTAGCAAACTGCATCTTTCATCTTAACCAAATACTGGGAACATACACCAGAATAGGGTTTCAAAACCAGCTTCCGCAGATTTTGAGCCCAAAAAAGTTCAAGTTCCTTCCAAAGTTCTGCACAGCTGTGAGTAGCTAAAAGGCATCAGAAGAACAGCAGATAACAGACCAATACCTTAAAAATGTGCCAGAAGTGTTAAGGGCAGAGAAGCCTGGGATCCTGCTCCAGCAGACACAAACCCCATGTGTTGGGACGGTGCCTAAAGGATCAGTCGACCAGATTGCGATACCAACTCTGGAATATATTTTTCTGTTTGCAATTTAGTGTTTCCCTACTCCATTTTTTTAGCTGTTCAAAGAGTCTCTCCCAGCAAATGTTATTTTCCAGTTTGGCAGCAGTGATTTACCCCTCCCTTCCAGGCTGCCTGGACAGGCGCCAGGTGTGCCCTTCCCATCTGATACGCTGCCTGCGAAGGAACGGCTTAACTGACAACAGCCCCCTTCGGCAGCACCACAGCACCCCTATGCACTAGCAAACAACTTGCCATACACAAATACTACCACACTAAACATTAAATGGATATTGGGTGAGAGACATGAAAAATCAATCTAAAGGATCTGACCAGTTTCAGAACAAGCCAGATCCTGCCTTAAGTTTTGCTAACCCAGCACAACAAAGAGTATCCACAGCATCAACATACCTTTTAAATCTTGAAATATACAGATGTATTTAAATTCTTTTGTGGAAAGGACACAGTATCATTAGTATAGAAAAAACAGATCCAGATACAGCTGTTCTACAAGAAGTCTTGCCAAATCCATCTTGCATGCAGTTCTCCAAAGCCAGATTGGTTGTGTGGTTTGTTGTTGTTATGGATTATTGTATTTAGAGCACACACGAAGGCAACTTGGTAACAGCAAGCTAGACCATCTCTCAGTCAATGTGAAAAAGAGGATTTGGTCTTTGGTAACTGAAATAAACAGTATCTGCCAGCACACTTCTTGCAGCATCTTTAACCTACAAGTAGAGAATAATTACGGAAAGATTTCCGATGTGTATCTCACATGTAAGTATACGCTAAAAATAGCGCCTCCTAGATTTCAGAGCACCTGCATGTTTTAGCACTTGAGAGCTACCAGAACACCTACGTGTTCAAGTGAGCTTCCTCAAGTTCACAGAATTTTGTTTTCACTTTCTTCATGAATGCACACCTGTGACACACCTGACTGTTCACTGGCTTATGTCTTTTTAGAATGCACAGGTACTTAAAACAACTGGTGTAAAAAAAAAATTTCTTTTTCAACTTTTCTTTAGTTTACCTTTATTATCATTATGAGAGAAGCTACTGAATTTTACTAACAGCCCAGCAAGGACTAGACTATAGGTAATTGATTATAGCATGACTATGCTATAGGGAGAGTTACCAAGTAATCAAAGCTAGGCAAGAGCCATTAACTTACTACAAATTACTGCAACACAAAAGGACTTTTGCTTTTAGCCAAGCATGTTTTAAAACAGAGCAGTTTTCCCACGCACTCCCACAATTTACAAGCACAGCAGCATAACCACATCATATTTCATTTCATTATATCAACATTCATTATTGTCACATGCACGTGTCCTTTAAATTCAGATATCCTGTTATAGAAAAAGAAGCTGCATGATAAAGAGGCTTCTTTTACCAGCTCAGCAATTCCAAGCACTTCTACAAAACCAGAAAAGACACAAGTCAAATAACACTCAAACTCTTTCTCTGACCAGGTGTAATCACCTCAACTTTCTGCTGCTCTTGACCTAAGTAAGTTAAGAAATGTCCACTTCAGGGGGCAACCCTAGTACTATATTATACTGTAGAAATATGTTCAGGAGGCCAGGCAGCTGGCCGCTACTCTACAGGGTCAAATGAAGCATTGCTGCAGCACATTTTCAATATTATAGTAGGAAAACCAGAATATTCAGACCTACTTAGTTCCTTAAAATTCTTAACTGCTTTTAACAAAAACAAAAAAAAAGCCAAACAATTTCTACCACTATTTCACCAGCAAGAACAGACTAAGGGCAAGTATGGCTGGCTGCAGGGAATCTTCTTCCTATTATTTAAACCTCCTGAAAGAAGTTGCTTAAATCGGTACCAAAAAATGGCTGAAGCCCCAGTAACCATGTGCGCAGCAGGGCTGTTGTCAGGCTGCAAACCACCAGCCCAGCAGAAACCAGGGGGTCGCTGGAAGCCGAAACACAGCTTGGGGCTTGGAACAAACCACATATTGCGATTTTCAGGAAGCTCGAGAACTCTGAAGTGCCGCAACTGTGGACCTGTCACTGCCGACCCTCAGCAATAGTTAAAATGTATTTATTCAGCAATATTTAAAATACATAAGTCAAGCACTGCGTTGCTCTTTCTTGAGCAAGGGACATAAGCCCTTTTTTACACCAAATGCTGCTACCTGGTAACACATAGGTGGATGGCGACCTTCTAGAAAACTGACATCTGACAGCTATCAACAGAAAGCAAAAGGAAAGCAAAGCTTTAACAATGATACGGTAAATAGAACTTGTCAGTCTTCAATGTAACCAGCTTTTCAACCAGGACCTGTGTGTTAAAAGGGCAGTTCACTGGCCTCCTTGCTGCTAACCTGGATCAGAACTGGGGCAGGGGGAAATCACTGTCACACACAGCCTTCAGAACAAAAGTATGGTGAAAATCAGTCTCAGAAGTTTTACATTACCAAGTATTGACAGCTAAGTCAGGAGAAATTTAAAGCAGAAGGGGGGGAAGGAGTAATTTCCTGAAAGAACTCCGTGACACTGCAATACTGTAGGTGGCCTTCCTGGTAAATGCATTCCCTTTTTCCCTATTACTGCTTGTCAGATGTGTTTGATGTTATTTTGAAGTTATATGGAAAGCACTTGGAGTACAGACATGAGAACACTCGGCACAACCCAGTCCTCCGAGTGCGATAAACAGCATCCAGGGGCTCATGGTCCACGTGATTCTCATCCAGCAAGCCATTTTCCTTTGCTCTTAGGCACTTATTGCTGCAGCAAGATGACACAATCTAGAGGAAACTGAAAACTGCACAAGGCTTTGCACTGAAGTTAACCTGCACAGCTCACTGTTCTGAGAAAGATGCTATTTGACAACCTGAATGGCAGCGTGTACAGTACAGTCTTTAGTATTAATTTGCATTAACAAATTATGTGTACACTTTAGAAATGCAAATGTCAAAAGAACACGCTGTAACTTTTCCTTTTGCAGAAGGCATACTAAGTACACTAAGTACTTAAAAGCAAAACAGTTACCTCTAGATGATATGTTTGAGGTGCAAGAGGTACCTAGTGAAAGCTAAAGCTGCTGATAGAAAGATCAGATACATCACTGTCTCGCAACCCCCCCATATCCGTTTGAATCAGTACAACTTCTCAAGAGATTGCACCTCAACACAGTAACTAACTGCTTGCATGTCATCTTACTACATTCAGGAACGGAAGGGAGGTGTGGGGGGTGTGATGTAGAGAGAACATTCCTGTATTTGAAATCCTTACCTTGCAACTGTGTTCACTTCTACATTTACACAAAGTGCCAAAATCCTGCTATGTTACGTACACAATATATTTAACACTGTTTTATCATAAAACATAACAAGGCAAATTAAAAAAAAGAAAAAAAGCCACTCTCTTCAAAATAATCCTTAAGTTATTTCTCATCACCAGTAGGTTAAAAAAAAAATCATTACATCCAAGGCAGTAGGACTCTTACCTATTTACGTAACTTTAGAAACCCAAAGTAAACATATGACTGCATTTTTTACTATCTAGTGCTGAAATGTCAGGCTGAAAAACATGAAGTACTCTTCTGTTCAATAGTTATGCACAGTAATATCTTTTTTCATAAAAGGAGCATCTTTGTCTACAACTCTCAGTCAGGTCACTTCTCATGGAAGCAGACTCGTTTATTTCAACAGGACTACTCACTTGGCTCAGAATTTGCAGGACTACTTGCTAATGCAGCTGTCATCACATCTTATAGCTTACGACAATGTTAAAACAATCTTTAGTATGGTAAACATATTCTACCACACCTGTCTACAGAGTAGCTTTTCACCCCTCTCAACTATAAAAGCAAGTCCTCTGCTAAATCATGAAAACAAAGTTATTCTACAACAGCCAACTTTGCATTTGCTGCACAGGGAGAAAGTTTTAAATAGGCGGTTCTATTTCAAAAGCCTATTTTTGCACCTTATTTATTCTCTTTTGGAACAATCCCAGTTATCACACTTCCATCAAATTACTCAATCCTTGCAAGTAGTAAAATATGCATATAAAAAGCATCATCTATCATTAAAAAAAAGGACAAAAATTAAATGGAAAAGTAAGCTTGACTATTAACAGAGCTTGGAATAAGTCACAAATGTACCTATAGAACTTGAAGCAGCACCGAACAAGGTTTAATTTCTTAATACAAAACCCAAGAAGTTAACTAAGTTTCTCTAAGTATCTAAGAAACTTATCCATTGTTAATGCTGGGGTTTCCGTATTTGACATTGCCCACTAATAAATGGCCTTTAAGAACAAAAACTTGCATGCCATTTGTTTGCTTGACCAGCACTTCTAACATTTTGCCTAACAGATACTTTTTCAGAAAATTATATCTGCAAGTATTAAAATCCTCAACTCTGCCTCATCCACATGTCATGCCTTGACCCTAAGCTTTCATTTTAACACCCCTAGCCCTCTTTGACAAGCATGTTACCAAAAATGCCACAAGTGTAAGCCAGTGTTTGTACACTGCCAGCAGACAGCACTTTATTGCCCTCACTTATTTACCTCTTGGGGAGGTAGATGAGACATGCCAAGCTCCATCATATCATATACCTCACCTGAAACTGCAGTTCCATATCTCTTTACTGCCGTGACTCAGGAGAGACAAAACCTTCCTGCATCCTAAAAATGCTGAAAGCTGAAAGTCACAATGCTGTTTGACTATAAAAACTATTTTACCAATAATAATTTTTATAAAATAATGGGCTTCAGGATGTTACAGGTAGATGTCCTGTTTATCCAAGGACATATGTAATACTAGGGTTAAGTCTCAGCCCATAATTTAAGGGAAACAGAATGCAGCTCTTGCTAAATAATGATTTCATCACTGCATATAACGAAAACTTGCTTCTAGGTGAAAAGACACTACTCCATTTCTTTTTAGAAGATATGGCAGAGGAAACCGATCCAGCTTCCCCAGCTCCAAACTTCCACTAATGGGTTTTCATTTTGCATTTAAGAGGCCTCCTCTGTGTGGATTTCTGTGCAGGGCAAAACTAAGAGATGCTCCAAAAGGCACGTGGCCAATTTATATTGAGAAGCAAGAATTCAGGACTCAGGCTTACAACACTTCACTTTCACTGCCTTTTTCAACATAAGTAACACAGCCCTAATACAACTAGGAAAATGCTATTTAACAAACTGAGCTGACATACATGACATTTAACTACATAAAGATTCTTATTTGTCACTTGATTAGTCAACAAGTATTTAGATTATACAGTTTAACAGCAAAAACTTCGCCTTCTGAGCTGAAGAATTCCCTTCTGCATGTTGAGTGCATACAAACCAAATAATCTGTAGCATCTCAACACTGATTGCACTGCCATCTTTAAATACTTCCCTTCTTTCAGATAGCCATCCCTAAAATAATCCAATATACAAGTCTTAGAGCTTGAGAGCTGAGTATTTAAGTTTTCTTTATTTCAGGAGAGAAAGAGGAATTAGCAATCTCAGTTCTAAAACCGATACCAGTGTTGTGGGTTTGATTTTAGACTTACTTTGCCTACTGTATTAACCTCATCTCAATTCAAGCTGTTAGGTACATCAGAGCCTCAGATGTAGTCTTTGTCAAATAAGCATCAGCCCCTAGAGTAAGCACTCAGCACACTGGACAGCCTGAGTTCAGACTTAATGGACTTCTGGAACCACTCATCAATTCATCCAAAACAAAGGCAAATGAATACTCTTAATCTCTGGCTAAGGATATAACCAGTCATTTTGGTTATCAGCAACTATTGCACTGAGACTTCGTGTCAAAACTTGAGCTATAGCCGTTTCTCTTAGCGGCGACAAAGTCGATGCCAAGACGCGCTGCTCAGCAGACTCGCTCTTCGCTTTCTTGCTGTGACGAGCAGTTTTGCCATTTATAAATATCGGTGTCTGTGCACACAGTATTTCAAATGAGGAGAGAGGAAAAACATGTGGCCGTCTTTTCCTGAACCGCTTTCAGAAAACATCTTATGCGCCACATGGATCTTAAGCAGACCAGTCAGGTTCCTCTCCCAAAATACAAGAATTTCACAGGAAAAAAAAATTAGCACCTTACGGTCGCAGCCGCGCCACTCGCCGTTCCGCTCCTGGTTTTTGTGGGTTTTTTTTTTTTTTACATCAAGACTTTTCAGGCGACTCGCTCCGAGAAGGACGAAGAGTTTAAAGGGGGGGGAGGCTAGGCGCTTTCCCCGCGGCGGGCGCAGCCTCCGGGGCAGCCCGGCGGGGCCCGCCGGGGAAGGAAGCGCCCTCCGCCCCGTCCCGTCCCGCCGCCCCACGGCGAGCGGCCGCCGCCCGGGCCTCGGCGCCAGTCACGAGAGGGGGAGTTTCAGGCATTTATGTAACACCGCGGGGCCCGTGCCGTTGTTGTTTCCCCCCGCTCCTGACGGCGAACTCCTCTCCGAGGCCGCGCAACTCCCTCAGCGCCCTGGGACAAGCCAGCGGCCGCCGCCACCACCACTCCTTTCCTCCCCAGCTCCCTCCCGCCCCGCCACCTCCCTCCCGGCCGGGACCGCCCCAGCCCTGCGGCGGGGCAGACCCCCGCACAGCGGGACAAACCTCAGCACGGCGGCGGTTCAGCGGAGCCCGGCGCCGCCTCCCGCCGGGGTAAGCTCCTTCCCCGCCAGGCAGCCCCCTGCTCCCAACATGGCCGCGGAAAATCGGCCGGAGCCCCGGCGGGAAAGGGCTCCGCGAGGAAAGTTTCCCTCTACCCTGCCCGGCGGCCAAGCCCCCCTTCACCCAGGACGCGGCTGGGCCCGCGGTGCTCACCCGGCGCCCTCCGCTCCGGCTGCCGCCCCAACGCCCGGCTGCCGCCAACCCCGCCGCCCTCTCCCCGCTCCGCCGCGGTCATACACCCCGCCGCCGGGGGACGGGCTCCGGGACACCGCCCGCGCGGGGCGGTGCCGCCGCCATCTTGGGAGGAGCCAGGCGGCGGGAAGGGCTGAGGCGGTGGCGTCCCCTCCGCCGCGGGCCTGGCCCCGAAGAGCCGCCCTCCGTGGGGAGAGCAGGGCAGGGCCCGGCGCTTCTCAACCGACGGGTAGCACCTCGTGGAAGAGGAATTCTCAGTACACGAGAACATTACCTCAAGTTTTTTTTGGAAACTCCACATTTCCATTCTTTGTGCACTGTCCCGGATCCATGTATTCTGTGCATGGCGCCAAGCACAGTCTTCCACACGATAGTGACGTTTTTCATTACCTATCTCTACATAAAGCTTTTACAGCACCTGGAAGGGAGTTATGTTTTAGTTTGAAGGGTTGCCAGTCAGATCGGAGAAACTACAGCTGGCAAGCTAGCACGACTCCCACCAGGAATGCTGCTGGAGGCACAAACACAAGAAGCCCCTTCCCTCCTCCATATCATCACTTTTCAGCATCTCTGCATCAAGCCAACCAGAGCAATATTTTCGAAATCTAGTGTGCTGATCAGCAGCTAACCAGGTCCTTTCGAGATTCCCAGACGTTGGTGGGTGCTACCAGAGTGGAAGGGCAGCTGGGGTGTTTTGGGGAGCTGGGAGCTGTGGGGCAGGAGGGAAGGGGTCACAGCTTCCCTGTTTTGGCGGTAGCACTGTGTACTGCTACGGTGCCCCTGCGGTGCCCAAGTCTATGCTCTGGAAAATGGCCCAAGGGGGTTGTTTTTTAAAGAAAGCGTCACTTACATGCAATACAGCAGGGTTTCATTTTCCGAATTTCACATTATTGGGCAATAGCTTTTCTGGGGAAAAAAATAGAGTAGTTAGGTGGTGGGGCTTTCCAGTGGTAATAATGAACCCACTGAAGTTCCTGAATTTCATCTGAATTTTTCACCCCAGCTCAGATGGGGACACGGATAGGTAAGAGCCACATCAGCGAGCTGGGTCTCTCCCCCTGTGAGAGAGGGACATGGAGGGCTGAGCACATGTGTCCTCCCACCGGGCACCACGGCAGCCTGGCCATCTGCTCCTCCCCTCAAATCCAGCCAGTGCTCAGCTCAGCCCGAGCAGAATGCTGCCCTAAGGGTTTACTGAGGGACAAGAAATGAAGGAATGGTGCTCTTTCACTGTTGTGACAGATGTAGATTCTGGACAGGGGGCACATTCAAAAGCTTCTGCATGGGAGTGTGACAAGTGACATGGACAGCTGTAAGAGACTACTAACACGTTCAGGTATGTTCCCAGCTCTGTGAGTGGATTTCCTACAGAGCCAAAGCAAGCAGGGCTGCTGAACCCACATCCCTTCTACAAATAACAGATCTGATCCCTTCCAGTGGACCATGATGAAGAGCCAATAAACGGTGCTAAGGAAAAAGCTCCTGGTGAAGGCGAGCAAATCTCCCACTGAGACAAGGAACCCTTGGCAAGCTGCTTGAATTCTATGCAGAAAGCAAACAATAGCTAGAAAACCAAGCATGCATGAAAAACATTTTTATTAATGCTTTTTCTTGCTCTGAACAATATTGTGGTAGCTTTTTTAAGCCCTGGTGTAGACCCATATATGTTGCCTATCAACAACAATTTTATTTTTTTAGAGCGTTTCTGTAAAATATGTTTTCTTTTTCACTCTTATCACTTTCTACTTTTTGGGATCTGTTCATTTTTTTTGTAAAAGAAAACAAAAGAAAAATAACCCCAACAAATAAAAACTCCATAATGGTCAAAAGAGGCCACTCTGTTCTTGAAACTCAACAGCAGCCATAAGTGGTGTTTGACATCCCTTTAACTTTGTGCCCTGTCCCCAACAGTGACCACTAGTGGAGGCTTAAGAAAACCAAGTAAAAATAGAGCAATTAAGTATTTATCTCATTAACTGAGCTTCTAATAAGTCTTTTTTTTTTTGGGGGGGGGGGGGGGAAATGTGGGCTTCATGTGATAGAGGTTGGAATTAGTATGCTCCTTAATAGACACCAGCTGATAATGAATCCCTAAATTTATCAAATTCCTTTTTTCACCTTCATAATGCGTAGATTTATTTATTCTTTGAAAAGTCATTATTCAATGATTGAATGATTCAGTTCATTATTTCAAAATAAAATATATATTATCTATAAATAAGCGTTACTAACATTTTGCCACCATCTATTTCTATACATTCTATAGGATCCAGCACAGCTAAGAGTATAGTTGGTATTTGGAAAATTATTACACTTGATTGCTAACCTTTGAGCCGTTAGTTCTTGGCAAACCCACCACAGCTGACTAGAGGCAAAGATGAACTGCAGAAACTTGCTGTTAATCATTTCTGAGCACCTTGGTTCTTTGAACAGAACTCAGGTCAATGGGTGTTTTACCTTCAGCTTGGTCAACACAGTGTTAGAATTTTACACTCAGCATAGGAAAAAAAAAATTGTTAGAAGCAAACAGACCACAGTTGCAATGGAAATAACTGAGTGAGAAGTAAAGATTCTTCACACCATTTGTATGGAATTGCATTGAACACTGGTAAAATGTATGTATTATGGCTCTTGTTTTCCATGTAACACTAATGAGAACAGACAAAAGAATTTGATTTGATAATTGGCTTTAAGCATTTCCCTTTTAAAAAAATAACATGTACATGTATGGGCAGAATTCTTTTTGCTGTGAAAAAGCACAACATTTATCTATCTCATGTATTATAAACAACATGTCCAGTAAAACAGGACCATCTGTAATTTTATATAATTTGAAAATGTTTTGTCAAGCTTATGTTAGTAACATGAATTTCTGGCTGTTAGATATCTTCCAAAAAATTCATTGCAAAGGTTTTGAGAGTTGCATTAAAATTACACGTACCGTTCCATACCGGAGAGCTTGCACTGATGTATTATTATGAGAGCCAGTATCTGTACATGTGCAATAGAAACTAAACCTGGGGACTCAAATTCAAGACCACAGATTGATTCCCAACTTCTCTGAGTTCAGATTGCTTAAGTGTGTTCTGTAAATTTAGCCCCAAGCTGTGAACTTGAATTCGGATGGATAGAATCTGTAGTTTTTGTCTCCGTTTTTGGTTGAGCTCCGTCCATGTACAACTACTACCAGAGTTTAACATTTCAACCTACCCTGAAAGCTAAATGGCAAATTGATAGGTTGCTTTTGACATGAGTTCAAAATAGTCTGCAATGCAGTGCTTTTTGTTTTTGCCCCTCTGCTGTATGTACCATACGGGTGAGACTCAGCAGTAACCATTTATCGCCAGATCTCAACAAATGACAGAGCCAGAAAGGCACAAGCCCAGCTCATTTTCCGATGGATCACTTCTCTGCCACTGATGGACAGGGTTCGCTGGCTTTGACACAGTAAGGATTCCTGCTCACCATCTGTATATTCAAAACCTCTTTGGAACTTGAGGGCAATTCCTGATCGGCCAAGGGAAAACTAACAAAATCCATCCTTTGTGATCCGAGGTTTCGTATGATGAGAATTCATCAAAACCAGAGGCTGCACTCATTGTATGCCTAAGGTAGGAAAGAATTTGGCAAAGAAGTAGCAACACCAAGCAAGGCCTGTCCCTAAAAACAATGTTTATAATAGAAATTCATATAAATTCATATAGAAATTCATATAGACCAACCTTTCATTCATTTGGTGTTCATCCCTTTTTCATTGCAGAAACTCAGTTCTCTTCCAAATAGCGTTCTTTTTCCTCTGTTTCCACAGCCAAACTGCTTGCCACCAGCCTGAGAAGAAAGGTCTCAGAAGCTGAACCAGAACCTCTCTGTTTCTGAGTGTGTCTCATTCTGTCCCTGCAAATATCCATGTCATTTTTAACTTTAGCTTTCATTAAATAATCCATAATGCTGAATTCTAAACTTGCACTGTTGAAAGCAAAAGATGATTCTCTACTCCTTATTAGAAATTAATCTATAAGATAGATTTTTTTTAAGGAGAAACTTCAGTAGCTCCTAAATTTTATATTTTTCATCTTTCCAAGTGCCATAAAGGCATCATATTTTTGCAGTTCAAAGTGTATTACCTTACTAAAAGTTTAGAGTATAGGATTTGTTAAATATATAAATCATATTAATCTGGTTTTGGAAAGCGTTCTGCAGAACACTGAAGGAGTTCAGTCCCACACGTTCATTTCTGAGTAAGCCATTTGCTGAAATTTGGAATTCCATCCTTAAACTGTCGTGGTCAGAGCCATGGTTTAAGAAGATGAACTCCTGTGTTCACCTGGAGGAGAAACAAGCAATAGCTCAATTAAGTAAATGTAGATGGACAAATCTTTAGGGTGCTTTTTCATCTCCTGACACTAGCAGACAACAAATAGATGTTACGCTGTATTTGAGTTTTGGGGATTTTTAAGCAATTTTTACGCAAGTGTCGGACTGTGGGTTGGCAGGGAAGGAGTTTCAGACCTCCATCCCTCTGGGAATGGTTTGCAATGAACCTTCCCAACTGACTGAGGCCCAAATCCACATCTCAAAGGCAGATAAATGCCTACTTCCAAGCCTCAGAAGCAGACATCAGAGCTTAGTGCTGCCCTCTCAGAGGTGACAAATACACCACTAGGCCTGCACAGTCACGGTGCCTCTCACCTCTTCCCAAATGCACTGCGAATCCTGTGCTGCATCGTGGTGTAACTCCAGTGGAAAAAGCTGAGTCACACAGAGCAGCCTGTGTACATCTCTGACGGCTTCAGGTTAGCCACCTCCTGGTGGATAAGGTACCCTCCTGCATGGGGAGGCCTTGAATGCGCTGCAAGCTAGAGGGAAGCTGGGTTGGAGTCTCTCTTCCTGGGATGCCTGTGACAGATGGCAGCCACGGCTGTATTCTGTGAAAGCCCAGCCATGCTGTTACATCCACAGCTTGCTGAAGGGCTCAGGAGGCCTCGGTGGAAGGATAGCGTCTATCCAGAGCCTGTATGATGTGGTAATGAGAGAAACTGATTCAAACTACATGCACTGGGACAGCTCTGAGCTTGCCCAGAGACACAGCTCCAGGCACCTCAAGAACTTGAAAGGCAGGGGTCTGTAAAGGTTAGTGACAGCTGTTGGGCAGCAGAGTTACCTGCTTTGTGATTTTAGATTTATGGGGTGAATTCCTCCTCTGCCTCACATTAGTTGCTTATGTCCTTCACTTACGCTACACAAAAAGCAGCAATTGCAGGCAGACAGACTTCATGGAACTTCTGCAGCTATAGTTCATACCTCTCATTTCCAAATATTGCATCTGTTATGAAGCCCCTTACACACATCCACCGTTGGCTCAGCCCTCCTATGGAGTTTGGGTTTGGCTTTTTTTGCAGGGTGGGGGTGGTGGGGGTGGTGTTGCTGGGTGATGGTAGGGATTTTTTTTGTTGGAGTGAGAATATCTGGGGGAGTCTGACAGAATCTGGGAATCTCTAGATTTGTATGGAGTGAAACCAGCAGCCAACCTTTGCTTGGACTTTTTGGTTAGAACAGAGACCAGACTTTTGAACCAGAATGCCATATGCAAAGACTTTGTTGATGGAACATGGTCTTTCTGACACTGAAGAAGCCCAAGAGTTATATCTTAACTATTTTTCCTTCTCCTTCATTTAATTTTATGCATATTTAAGCATGGAAATCTAAACAGGCATGGATGCCCTAGACCACAACGTTTTGCTCTGCCTGGGGTAACTCAAGAAGGTGTGAAATTAGGTATTATAAGCTTTCACACTTCAGCCATAAGTGATTATATGCAGGAATATATCAAGGAACAGTATCTAGATACGCTCTGGCAAAACTAGACATGCACTCTGAATTTTCAAGTGTTTGTTTTTTTTTTTTAAACTACCCCTAAACTGAGTAACTTTAAACTTTTTTAAACTACTACTAAATTGAGAGAAGTCTGAACAATATACCCACCCTAGCCCCAACGTTTTGGCTTTGATTCTCCAGAGCACCATGATTCTAATGTAGAAAACCATACAAGATGGATCAGTATACATTTCCCCTCCCTGTTACAGCCCCTCTCCCATTGGCACAGATTAAAGACCAAGTAGTAGCAGGCAGCAAACACAGTGACAGTCACTGTGCGACTGAGAGTCACCTGTGGGTGCACTGCCATCCTTGCTCCGCTGACAACCCAGTGTGATTTAAAACATCCTTTATGTTGCTTTAAAACAATCCTGAAGAGTAGCTGTAAATCCTGGAAAACTTAAAGCAAAAATTACTTTGAGTCCTTTCTGCCATCTTCCAAAACTGTTATGAATTATAAATTCTAAATCTCTGACAATTAAAAAAAAATAAATCCTGTTATTTAATAAATAACATAATCCATTTAGGCATAACATTTCATCCATAGAATGGATAACTGGATGGTACAGCTATAGTTGGGTCTGCAAATAGATGGACTGGTACTTTAATGAATTCCCAGGGTCCCTTATGGCCCTATTTTTATGATGCCATACTGAATATCTGAGTGAAATCATCAAGATGTTTGCTTAACGGATCTGCACGCCCAATTGACGTGATTTGTTCCTGCTAAGATACTGCCTATAGGGAAAAGCCAACAGAAGACATGCATTTGTGGCTATTTAGGAAAAGGAGATCTTTCAACCTATTAGAGTAAGTTGTCGGTGAACATGAAGGTTGAGTGGGCATACTGATTCATTAGGTGCTTAAAGAAAAAATGTTTAGGCTGATGAACTACAGCTGAGCTAATTCAATGAAAGGACAAATTAATTAGAGCTGAATTAATGAAAACAGTCACACGCTGCCTACCTGCGACTTGAAATAAGCTGCGGATTTTGTGCATTATGTACAACGGGGAGGGGGTTGTGTGTGAAAGGATTTTTGTTCTTTGGCAAATTCCAACCTTCCAGGTAGCGACTGACAGTTAGAGCTTTACTTTTTTTTATTATTATTCCTTTGGAGTCATCAGGTTAGTAAAATACAAAGTTTGAACACCCTGAGTGAGATGGGAGTATAGTCAGTGTAAGATACACAGCAAAATAATCCTCAGCTCCAGAGAGCAGCACATGGGTAGCTGCTCCCAGACCTTACAGCAGGTTATCCAGGAGTAGTTACCACGTACAAGTTGCCTTCCAGAGCCGACCTGCCAAAAAACCCTCCACCACTTACTACTGAACAATTAAAGGTTTCCGAAGTTCCCCCTCTAGTATGAAGAAAGAAAACCAGCACCCTCCTTTAAAGACTTACAGCTTTTTATCCATGAAACAGACATGTGCATCTACCCTGCCTTTCTGACCGTGCTGATCCGGAGGCCCATCCTAGAACAGGGAATCTAAAACATCCATAGATTTCCCCATTGCGTATATAACTTGCCTCTGCTGGAGCAGGAGACTAAACACCATTTGCTTCAGCTGAGAACATAGGTCAGTGAAGGATTAGCTGCAAACAGTTGCCTGTTTATAAGGGCAAATACCAATCAACACACACTCTGAAGCAAGTTTTGCCTGTTTTATGTACCTGTGGATGTTATTCATGACAATGTCTTACTTGATTGACTTCAATGGATTCAAAGTGACTGAGGATGAGCCACATTAAAAAAAAAAAAGTCTGTAGACTTAAAGCAAGATTCATAGAAGCTGCAAAAAATTATGTTTTCAGACAGAAGGACAACTGTAGTTTTGAGAACGCACAACTGCCGTCAGCAAACGCAATGGAAAACAGGTTCTGAGAACATTCAGCGTAACACTGTATCGCCCTTCTAAATCCCTTTATAGCTGAACATTTGTAGTTCGGGTCTTAACCTGGCATCAGAGCAGTAAGGAAAAACATCCTTTCTATTATGGCAGACTGCTTATAATAATCTAAATGGTTCCTCTTGTATTTTCCTTTGAAAAATACCGAGGCAAGTGTAAAAGACTACATGGCCCTCCCCTTTTGCAGTATAGCAGTTCCTACGTTTATGGCTGGAAAGCATTTTCTGGTAGTGTTGAATGTTGTGACACTAGAGGGGACTGAAATAAGATGCAGATATTCAGATGCTAAGTTGTGAGGGAAGCAGGGACAATCTGGAGGATGTATTTCTCAAAGGCAATGATTGAGGGTTTTGCATTTTTTCTTGAAAAGTAATCCTTTCTTTGGTTTGTTTTTACTAAGACTATTAGATGGCTAAATGGGAAACCAATTAAAGCAAGATCACTGGGCAAGTGATGTCTGAGTTTCAATTTGGACAGCACTTCTGACCCCACAGCTGTTACCCACTGCGGACAAAATACAATCGGTTACAGAAGTAATACAATTCTGATGTTTTGCTATCTTAAACCTGCAAGCCTAAGTGGAAAGAGACTCTGGAACAGACTCCAGTGAAGTGCTCTGAAGAGAAACATGGAGATACGATTCTATGCCTAACCAAAAAAAAGACGCCCGTAAAGATACACAAAATATGTAAAGTCACTGAGGAGGATACTTGTGAGACTACTGCTTTACGTGGACCAGGCTAACTAGATGATGTAACGAGGCACAGAAATTGTTTTCCAAAGCGTAATTAGCAGGTAACAGATCTGCTAGTTTTGCTAGTAGCTTTTCTGAGAAAAATGACCAGTAGGTTAGAACCAATGTGAGAAAATATTTTGTCAGATTAAAAAAAGAAACAAGCATAAATTGGACGAATTTTGGTAGGATGTGTAATTATAATTTATCAGAACTGATGAATGGAATTTCTTATATCCACCAATCACTAGTGAGAAATAAAAGGATATAATACTAGTGAAAGCAGGCAAATTAAGACTAACTTGAGTGACAGGTATTTAATGCCTCCGTTCACAACTTTGTCTCTAAGGCCAGAATCAGGCATGACCATCCGAGAGAGAGCTGTTTCCTGAAGGATACAAGGGAAACACAGATTGCTTATTCAAGCAGCCTCCCACCATTTGCAACTCCCAAGTGCTGCTTTACTTTCTGAGGCCACTCAAACCTCTCTTGTGACTGAAGTCATAACTCGACTTTATTTATTCCATATCCTGTTTGCTAATTCACTGATAAATCCCTCTCACCACACTAACCATTCACTGCATCACATGGCTTCTTTCCTACACTAGAACAAATCAGCCCTTCCATTGATGCCTTTGTCAGCACATTGTCAGGATTTGTTCCACTTCAACACCGTAGCAAAGTGCTGGCCTTGTGGCCTGGAAGCAAGATATCACCGCAGCAACCCAATGTACCAGTGATACTGCATGGTTTTCCTTCTCTTCCTCTTCACGGTACCGCACTCCTGCCAAAAGTTAACTTTACAGGAGAGCAACCCCTTTTGAGAGGGCAGACAGGGCTGCCTCTACTGTCCTGACTCAGCACACTCAAGAACAAGAGGACCAACTGCAGAAAGAGACATTTGTAATGCTTTCTCCAGAACATAAAATAGAGAGAGTGAATGCGCAGCTGGCCTGGTAGCAGCAGTAGAGCCTAACTAAGCCTTTGCTCTTCTCATTTGGCAGGAAGACCTGCGGTGCCTGCATAGGAAGGAAATACTTTCTTTTCCCCAGACTACTTTGCCACATTCAAGAACACCAATGATAAGATGCGGCAGCTGACTGGAGAAGTGGACAGAGCCTGTTAAGATTTTACTTCTAGAAAATAGCCAGTATACTGCCAATCCAGTATACACGGATTTTTCTAGGTTCCTATCAACGTTGATTATTACACCTCTAGTAATATAGAAACCAAGATCCTGAGCTGAACAAATTCAAAGAGAAATGTCTTATTCAGGAGTAGGAAACTGCAGAATTAACCAAGAAGTGTATCACAAACCGACTTCATACAAGACAAATAAAATCACCGAATGAAGGATTTAACATTGGGCTCCTAAGATTTCTACCATGATGAGTTTCTGTGATTAAAAAAAGCAACGAATCTTGGTCTCAGAAATTCATTATGTAGCATTGTACACTAAAACACAGGATGCTGTTATACAACCAAGCATCTAAGGAGATTAACCCTGATTTAAAAAAAAAAAAATCTCTGGGAAAAGCAGCTATTTAACAGAACAAGGATGATGGCAGAATAAACTACCGGATTTGTTCAACTGAATCAAGTTGGATATTAGGAAGTATTATTTTACCGAACAGCAAATCACACAAATCACACAAATCTCCCAGTAATTCCCACCAAAAAAAAACCAGTGCAGTATCTTTACAGAGAGGGACAACTAAAATGACCTGGAACACTCAGGAATATGCTTCTTCACAGTAACAAAAAAAGGAATTCAGGGAAGCCTTGCAGGAGGGTGTCCTGAGACATGGTATGAAGAAGGGGCAGTCAAACCCACACTGCAGCGACAGCTGTGGGCAACAACAGACACACGAGAGGGCAGGAGGAAGGTGCTGCCAAACTAAGAGCAGACTGAAAGCCTTTGGCTGAGGTGGAGAGAAAAACTGTGTAAGGGTTCCCCTCCTGTGTTGTAAAGCTATCCTCCCACCACCTATACTCACTTCAAGCTCAATCACAACACCCAGTTAAGTAATTTCTGTCCTACAGCTCTATTTTACCATTCTGAAATTCTACATAAACACTGTAATTATAACAGCTAAAGCTTTTCCTGACAGTATTTTTGCATTCCAATACACATGCTCATTCTTCCAACTATGAAGCATCATTAACACTTTTCTGCTCCTTGCACTAAATAGAATCGCTTAGCTGATTCTGGGAGACGTTTACTGTAACTGCTTTCAGGCACAAAACAAGCAAGTCTTTTTTTTTTCTTTCTGGTTTTTGGGTTGGGGTTTTTTTTCCTTCAGTGAAGTGTCAGAGCTGTCAGAATTATCCATTAGCAAAGAATTTGTCCAAGAAGAATTCTATCATATTGCTGTTATTACAGGAAGGACAAGAAATGTAATCTCAGACAAGGACACAGGACTTGGCAGACATGTGAAGCAGAGATATCAGCCTAATATTCCAAGAACAAACTTTACTGCCAGCAAGCTGACAGCTACAGTTCATGCGCATCTGCTGCTTCCCATGTACTGCAGTGTGCAGAAGTGTGAAATTAGACACTTAACAATTCTATCAAGTTAAGGCATTAAAGAAAAAACCTCAGCACTCTGAACCCATATTAAAAAAAATTTAATATGTTTTTTTCCAAGATCTAATATATAAATGCAGTGGTAATAAGGTACTCTTCTTTTGTAAGCTTGGATGAAATATATTGAAGTCCACTTTTCGCACATTACATAAATAATCATCTAAAGCAACCTAGAAAAGAAGGAAAAAGCTTAGTCCATATGGTGCACACAAATAGTTGGGCATTAAGTTTGAAAAGCAATGCACGAAACTGAACGAGGAACTGCAAAAGGGCTTGACAGTTTGCCTGTTCTATTAAATGGTAGTGTAACCATCACATTCAAAGGATTAAAAAAAGGCAGGTTTTGTGAAGAGAAGCATTATCTTTTATTAGACCAAACAGCAAATTGTAAAAATAGGCAAGATTTTGGGCCCTTGCATCAGAACAATGGCCTATGAATATACAGACATCTTGGGCAAAATGATGTAGTTAAAGAAGGATTAGAAGCGTTGATCAAAACCATGAGGTTCCAGAGTCAGACACACATTATGAGACTGAGAAGTTTTACGTATTACATCCTCCCAAAACAGACACATGAAGCATTACTTAACCATGCTTAATTTGATACTCTACTCTTCACAAATGTATTAGCACAGAAATTAGTCCATTACTTTAGAAGTGCATGATATCACACCCACCGTACAGAAAAAAGCAGGATATGCCTTCACAGGAACTTTCTTACTGAAAGATCTAGCCTGAAAGTAAATGGGGTAAGGTGGGAGGGGAAAAAAAAACAACAAAAACAAGAACAAAAACAAAGGTACTTATCAGGAGAATGTAACATTTCAGATTAAATAACAAGTACTACACATAACGGCTAGAGCCAACAGACTGCATTACAAGCTTCATCCCTTTTTATTTTGGCATCCTGAAACTACGATTTTCCATTATGTGCAAGGCAGCACCATCTCTCGCTCTACACAAAAGCGATTACACAGAAAGTATGTAATACTGGGAGCAGCCTGCTAAAATTCTTACATGTTTTGACAACCTTACAGTCTGCATACAATAAACCAATGTCAATTAGCATCCCTTGTTCCAACAAAGTTCCAAGTTGCATCTGATTTAATAAATACAGTTTAACACATCCCCCCTCCCCCCACACACCAAATAACTCTTTGCATCCCAAGAGACAGAAATGATGGAAGACCAGAACTGCAGTTCTCTGAGTGCATCTTTTTGGTTCGGTGCTGCCATCAGTCCCAGAAGTCCAGTTATGCTCCATTTACATTTATGGGACTTCAAAAGGATCTCAATGCCTCGGGTCCTCAGTATCTACATATAGTCTAAACCACGGCTGAATCAAATCTACAATTCAAAGCCATGTACAACTCAGGTGCATCTCACAGAGCTGAAGCAAATTGTCCTGTAATGCTTACTTATAAATACAAAACCCCTCCTTGGTTTGGTTTGGTTTGTTTTTGGTTTTTTTTTTTCTTTTTCTTACAGGTTAAAACAAACAAACCCTCTATGAATACTGATGAGAATATATGAGTTTCTGTTAGTTTTCTGTGGATCTTTCCAGAAAACAGAAAAATCAGGCTCAAACTTTGAGGGGAAAATACTGTATCTTTCCAAAAGGAAAATTATTTTTAAACTTTGAAATGTTATCATGTATGTGTGCATGTATGTGCGTGTGTGTGTGTATATATATATCTCTAAAGGAAAATGCTCTTCCCTGATCTAATGCTCTGCCTTACAGTTATTAATTATAAGATGAAAAAAGAAAGTAATCTTGCTTGACCTTCTTAACCCAGAATGGGTTGCAGGTCATTCAGAAAGCATGTTATTTTCCTTGGTATATTGAGTCCATAAGGAGCTAGCATAATTGAGATAAACACAGAAAGCCAAAATGAGACCCTCTTTTAAAAAGAGGGATGGGGGAGGGAATGCTTAAGGGAAAGAAGGGGAACATGTAAATGTACTCACAGGCTTTCAAAGGGATCACCGTAGGACTGACAGAGCACTTTTATTATATGCTTTTTTTCCAATAAAACACACAATTCCTAAAGAAAACTGCAATCTTCATTATCTTATTTTGCCCTCTGCTGGTCATCAGTTGAAGTATCAAGAAGAGCTGGCCATGCTTCAGACCACGCTTCATACACTTTTCTCCCAAGATTAAGTGCCACCTTACTACAATATGCTTCATATAATATAGCTGGGACTTAATCTAGCATTTGAGGATTATATTTCTTCTGATCCAAAGTATGTGGTTTGTGTAACAAATGCCGAGATTGTTGAAACCTCTCTGCAGGTTTAAACTTTACCCTACACTGTAATTCCAACTAAGATGGAGGGTAAGTGGCTGAAAGACCCTCAGGCAAAACAAGATGGTGATTTTATACAGGAGAACAGATGCATTTAAAGGCACCAGCCCATTACATTCACATAAACTCTTGAAATACCCAGCAAATGTTGCCAGCAAAAGCTTATTTCATCCATTAGGAGAGAAAGTATCTTTATCCTTGCATTAACAAGGACCATCTGATTATCAAGGAGGCTGATACCCTGTTATTACTGCCAGTTATTGCCAGCTCAAGTGGTCTGAACACTGCAGAGATCACTGTCAATTACTCTTCACTGATGATGATGGAGGCTGGAAGCCAGTATTCAGAGAGGAATTTTTTAATTTTAATTAAGATGATATAACCCATCCATTAAAAAAAACCAAAAACAAAAGCGGGGGGGGGAAGGGAAGGTGCCAAGATCAACATTCACTTGAATAAAATGCTAATGCTGCCCTAATCTGGTTTTCTTGTGTTTATACTTTTCTGTATAGTCTCCAGTTACATGATCACATTGCATATTTTCCATAGGACCCTCCCAGTGCATAACATGGGCAGGGCTCTGGGAATGGAGTGGGAAGAAAGGGCGTGGGTAAGTTTGTGCCTGTTCTCTTCAGGAGCTGGCTGGCATGTTGGGAGGCAGGGGACTAGCGCACTAAGAATCATCAAATTATCTGAAAGGCTCTGAAGAGCTGAATTCTCTCCCTGCTTCTGTCCCAAAGTTCCCATGCAATACCAGCAACCAAATTTTAAGTAGCTGGAGAATTAATGCACATTGCTTGTTCTCCATGACTCCCAACCCTGGTATGAGGCATTTCAGGCCAGGTACTTGGCATTTTTGTAAGCTACAGTTGCAACCAAAGTCAATGGGTTTTACATGATGTGCATTATGGATTGAGGGGTGTGGAATTTAAAAAAAAAAAATCAAAATATTTCAGCTTGAACAAAGATAGTGGACAATTTTCACCTTGTATTGTCTTTGTCTCTGTTCCCTGCTTCTAAATGGAATAAACAAGTTTCCTTGGGCATGTGACAACAAAAACTGAGACATGATGTGAAACATGAACAGGAATGCATTAAATGCAAATTATAAACATTCTGTATTAAAAATAAAGCCCAAGACTACATATTATTACAAAAATTAAAAACATTAATCAACTAACTAACCACTGACTCAACAAAACAGGGATGCCTCATTTTACCCTCAGAAAAAACAAAGGGCTCTCCTATCTCTACCACACAAAATACTGTGATCACAGGTAATACTGTAATTGAGGATTATATTAATGGTGTAAATACAGAGGTAAATCTGGCATGTCTTTACTTCAAAGTGGTATCTTTTCAGACTACCTTGATTGGAAGTTTTGGGTGCAATACTCAAAGCATATGTGTACATGTACTTGTAGACATAAGAAACTCTTCATGGTGTTTCTTGCAAGTTCTGTCTTCCACATAAAGGCAGACTCAGCATTCTTTTGCTTTTGTATTATGTACCAACAAGAAATTCAGAGTGTAGCTAAAATAAGAGCATAGAAGAAAAATAGACTAGGACTCCGCAGTTCTTCAGGATTCATTATCTGCTGTTCCAAGCAAATAAAAGTCCTTCTTAATTCACCTGGCTGTGAGCCAGAAAATAAACAGAAAGCACCTTTCCCAACATAGCTTTGGGCATGGCTGGCCATGTTAGGGAATGAATCCCCCCTCCTGCGCAGACTAACCAGCAGTTAAAGGCAACATGCTCTGCTTTCCTGGCAGCCGTTCCACAGCACTGTGAAATACCATATGCAGAAGTGCTTTCTATGGTGCTGATCCCATGCTGGCATGTAGTTGCCTTTATAGAAGGCTGCTTGAAGTTTCTCTCCCAGTAACAAGGCTTTTAGGCAGTCTTTATATATATATGCATTTGGACCTGGCTGTGAGTAAACTGCTTCCTGTACATACAGATAAATATAACATTCATACAAAAGTAGTTGTAATACTTAAAGGTTTTGTGGTGGTTTTTTGTTTTAATTTAAACTCTCAGAGTCATTAAAGGTAAAATATCTGAAATGAAGGATGCAGCTCTAAGTATTCTAACAACACATAGGCACAATGCTTTGTGAAGATGAGCATCAATTATATTTATTTAAATAAATAAAAGGGAAGGAATCTCACATGTTCTAGATGAATATGGGCCTGGCTGGCAATGTCATAAATTACATCTCTCACATTTTTCTCTTGCTTGCCTCTTATGAAATCCTCTTGTGAAACTCCATGCTAGACATAGGAAGGAAAATTAAAAAAAAAAAAAAAAAAAAGAAAAACCCTCCATAAATACCAAGTTTCCATTTTAACTTCTCAAAAATCTGTCCTGGCAACCGAACTAATGACACAAGACTGAAACAGCCTAAATGTTTTATCACTGCCCCCTCTTTTTTTTATTTCCCTTTTTTTCTCTTGTCAGTCACTTGGGAAAAAAAAAAAAACAAGAGAACAAAGAAAACAGTTGGTACAGACTCCCTCTGCATGAATTTGTTCCCTAAAGACTTTATGGTCAGTCAGATTAACAAGTCAGATTTTAAAGTTTTGGGAAATTAGATCAGTTTAGATGTTCAATTTTAAAAACCATAATCCAAGAATTGATATTAAGCAAAAGAAAGCCAGTAACAGCTAACACAGAAGCCATGCTGGCTTACAAAGCTACAATTATCTTGGGATTGGTGTGCGCCACTAGGCTTGCAAAAAACCCCAAACAAAAACAAAACAAAAAAAACAAAACCACCATTAAAACTCCACCCCAAAAAACCCATAACGCCAGACTTATTCTTTGACTATAGTGACCAATATAAGACATAATATGGTATATTCAGAAATGCACAAGTTGCCTGTTCTTGACAACACTCAGACATGTAAAAGCTGTATAAAGATAGGCAGGTAGGCTGCACAGGAGACAGAGCCTCCAGCAGAGCTCTGCGATACTTGCCAGCAGCTGAAATGCTTCCAAGATGCTCAGTCTGCACAGAAGGGATGCAAGCTGTTTTTACAGTTTCACTGTAAAACACCTTCCGTGGCAAGGAATGACCGTGAATTTTCCCAGTCCCAGAAGGGCTGAAAGCAGGGTGCAGCTCCTTCCTGCAGTCTTATAACCCTGACCTATATTAGTATCTACAATTTTTGCAACTACCTAAATTACTAAACTTCAAATCAAAACCTTCAGTTGTACTGAAATGATACTCAGAAAATACTAACACAACTGCCTTAAGGATCACCATAATTACATGATTTTTGGTTAAGTATAAAAAGAACAGCATTAACATTTGAAAATAAAGACTGGAGATGAAGGAATAACAGCTGCAATGCCTACAGATATAGCCAGAGAACATTAAAGCTCAAATTTCTTCATTAATCTCATTTTACCCAAATTGCAGGATCTGCTAAATTCCAATGCAAATTAGGCATACAGTTTAAATTGGAGGACTATACCATCTCCTACAGCAATGTACAGAATGCATGCTTATAGCTATCAGACATGTAACAACAACAAAAAAACCACACACTCCCCACCCCCCACCCCCTCCCCACCCCCCCGAAAAAAAAAACCACAAAACCCAAAACCACCAGCACATTTATGAAAAGGCAGTAAAGAGAAACCCAAAAAGGTTGTTCACAAGTAAAATTTCTCACAGTGCTTCCTTTATGGGGATAAGAAAAAAAGGGGGTGGGGGGAGGGTGGGGAAACATGATGACAAAAAAACACCCCCAAAACCAACCAAAAGCCAATCAAAAGCCAGGCCCCATTCCGTATGTGTATTTCTACACATTAATGGAAAAATTCATGAAAGCTAAAATACCACTACATTTAATAAATAAAAAAGAAATAAAAAATCAGAAACCCTAGAGTTTCATGAAGGTCAATCCTCTCACCTCCCAAAAGATATAAAACCATGACAATGGCATATTACTAGGCCACAGCAGAAAGAGTTAAAATAAAGAAAAAAGGGGTTCTGTTTCTGGCCTAATAAATTATGATCTCATATCTAGCATTGAAAGACACAGTTAGAAACACTACACTGTTCAATTCCATACAACTTGCTTCTCTTACCAACATACAAATGTCCATGGGAAGAAAGACCTTTTGTCTTGCACTGTGATACGGAGTTGCTCTTAGGCAGGTAACTATGCCTTGTGCTTTCCCAATGTGACTGGCTGCATGGTCAGCATGGATGTCCCTCACACCTGAAATTGCAGAAATAATACTTTTAGAAGATACTGTCAGGCCTTCTGAGTGATATAGTCTTCCCTGATGTGTACCACGGTCATATTTAAGGAAAGCTAAGTGCGTTGGTCCATAACAGAACTGTCTACGTTCATTAATTGCTTTGAGATCGCATCTCAGAGATGCAAAGCAGCAAGCAAAGTCATTGATTTCCACATTCAGGAGCAATATGCCTCTTAGCTTGTTGCAGCTTCTGCAGAGGCTACACTTAGTGGAGATATTCAGATAATATATCAGTACACAAACTCATTTTCACTGGCATGTCCTCTCCCAGAAAAATCATTCAAGTGCGAGATTCCTGACAAGCATTAATGCTTACAGCATGGTTTCATGATTAGCTGCAGCTAATTCAGCAGTGTACTGAAACCAAAGAGAATGGTCCTATGCTCCCCCCCCACACCCATATTTCTGCCACCTCCCTTGTGCTGTCATGGGCAATGAGGCAGTAGCATGGCAAACTGAATCAGGTCACCAAAGCAAGGGAAAACTAACTTCAATTACTGCATGATCACACAACTATTAGAACTGAAAGAAGAGGGAGATGAGTGGGGCAGAGCAGCACTACTGCTCTTCATACAAGATTGGCTTAGACTGATCATAAAGTTTTCACAGGACTGACCCAGGATAAAATGAAATTTAAAGGAAAACTGAAATTAAAGTTTACAAAAGCACTAACAGAGGCAGAATTCTACAAAGAAAGAAACGAGGAAAAAGGAATTACAGACCAATGAGCCTAACTGACACCTGAAAATGATACTGTGTGTACCACATTCACTGCCCAAGCCTGCCTGAGGCCTGCATGGGCCTCGGAAGCCTTTGCAAAAGAGTGGCTATAGGTAGACTACATGGACTTATTTTCGCAATGGCAGCAGGAAGCAGAGTGTGGCTCAGAGGAATCAATGGATATAATTTACTGATACTGACTGGGCAGCTCAGGCTTTACATATAACTGGGAATTAAAAAAAAAACAACCAAACCACCACAACCAACAAAACAAAAGCCACCCAACCTCTGAGAGTAAGATTCAGCAGTGACTCATGCTCAACCTGGGAATATATCCCAAAAGTGAGGTTCTGAAGAGGTTTAACAAAATTATTGGGTAGTACCAGACCCCTAACTACTTAGGCAATGAATCGGAGCACACAATATTAAAATTTTTAAATGACAGGAGCTGGAAGGAAGCACCAAGACTTTGGATGACAAGATTACCAATCAAAATGAGCTTGACAAAAGTAGTAACCTGAAATCAGTAAGAATAAAGCAGCACTACTACTGGGAGAGATACACAGAAACTGGAGACAGGTCAGGAATAGAGAAGCTAAAAAGCACAGGAAATTTAGCAAGCATGACCTGTAATGAAACCAGGTCCCCCTAGCCTAGAAAAGACTGCTCATGGGGAACACCAAGAAAAGGGCTGTGTTTGATTAATTTCTCCATTTGTGGAAAAGCCCACAGGAGTTAACTGTTTCATATGCAGCAAAGGAGACTTTTGCTTAGATATTTTGTTACACTGGTATATTTAAGAGAAGTTAAACACAACAATAGGGCACCTAGAAAACGCAGAGCCCCCCATAACAGATTTTCAAGAGGAGGATCATCTGACTTGTACCCCGAGTGACACAAGCTTGACTGAACTTCTTCAGCATCAAAGACATTTCTCAGAATGGAAGACACTAGTATTTCTCATAGTCCTACGTTTCTTCAATCAGGAGTTCAGAAAGACACTTGCAACATTTCACCAGTTTCCTACTGAGGAAGTGAACATCAGATGTAAGAGACAGGTTCCTCGTTTCTTCCCAAGAAGAATGTGCTCACCATCTCTCTCTCACGCTCTTTTAACCTCAGCATTGGCCTTCCATCAGGCTACTCTGATAAGCAGAAGGAAAACAGTGCTACTATAATACTAAATACTACTGAACAACAATAATTCTCACCCTTCTTTTACATCTGAGATCATACAGGGAATACTTCCATAACACAACAGACATCTAAAAGAAAATCACTCTCTTCTTCACTGCAAATGAAAGTTCTTACCCAATCTTACTCTTTTGTTCAACATGAGACAGATACTAGCTCAACGACAAGGATCATATCATCTTTATTGTGCTTTTCCTAGCTATTCAATTATTGATAGTTAACCTACTTTTAGGAAGGGGAGACGATACAGACCCCAATTTATAACATCTCCAAGGGAAGTTTATAGGTTGGGAAGACAGCTATTTCAAGGTAACCAGTGTACACCACTGCAATATAGAACAGCAGAATAACTACAGCACTTTGTGTTCTGACAAGCAGGACAATCAGAAAGCACGGTGAAGGGCTTAATTTACCACACCCTGTAACAGGAGCAAGAAAAGAGAAAAGAGTGTTAAGTAACAAAGAACAGAGCAGTTGCTTAACTGAGACCACACTTCAATGAGCTTTCCACTGAGCAGCTCCTAAGGCAAGCACATAGTTCTAGGACAGGCGCAGTAAGATTCCAGATCTATGGTTGAGCATTCAAAGGGTATCTAAAGTACTACCTAAGACAATTTCTACTGAAATTAAACTCCAGTGGAAAAAGAGAGGGCTTTTTGAAACATCAATAAACGTTGTACCTGCACTAATGAGTCATCAGCAAAATCTAAAGAGGGGAAAATACCTACCCAGCATTTCCAGGGTGAGGTACAAGAGAGCACTTTGAGTGTTCTCAGCATACATTTCAAGCTCCTGGATGTTACGGTACGCTCTATCATCCAAATTCTTCTCCTGTCATATGAACACAGAACTTCATTAAAACGTAAATATAACTGCTGTTTGTGCAAATTTACTACTACAGTCAGGTCAGCCTAATCCACTATTAGGGAAAAAAAACACAAAACAAAAGGACAAAATTAAGAGCTAGAAAGCGAGTATAAACTTGGACAGAAGCAGTCATTAAAGCTTATAGCAGGTCTAACATAACCAAATAACTGCATGCAACTGCAGCCAAGACTGGTTACTGGAGCAAACATAACCTTTTGCAATAATAATAAATGAGAATTCTTCATAAAAAAAGATATGACCAAAACAAAACATCATACGGTATCCTTACACTATGGGCTTGCCACTTTTAATACTTAATTTGCATCTGAAGCACAGAGATAGGTTTAGGATAGCGTCCTATTTAGATAAATAGGAATGCATTTTTTAGAACATGCACAAAAATAAATCCATAAAATAAGTACATGAATTTCAAACTCATATGCAAATACCCTCAAACATATAACATCCTTCAGCATTCTTCCTGTCCTAGCGGCTTTTGTGGTTAAAACACACCAGTCTTAAGATTAAAAAAACCCTCTGGAGTCTTTCATAACGACGACACTCCACAAGTAACTGACCATCAATTTTCTCAAGGTATAACTTCATGAGACATGAACTTTAGCAGCAAAGCTAGCTTATGAAATTCCTGCCCTCAGTTATTCATTCCTGCCCTTGTGTCAGAGCTGGTAGCAGCATCACTGTACCAGTGAAATTCTTCCTCTTGGTTTTTCTCGAAAAACGGTAGTTATTTTAAAATTCATGTGATTTGAATGCTCCAATTTACAATACTTAGAAAAAACTCCACAGCCACAATAAGAAGCAGCAACTACAGCTGGCAGAACGGTTCAGACAGCTCATTTAATTTTTGAGATTTTATATCCATGACTCATCACAAGAGAAGGCTATTTTGGGGCCAAATTGATGTGGTAAGAAAAGAGGTGAGGAGGAATAAGATGATGCCAATGATGTAGATTTGTGCAACTTTTTGCAATATGCAAGATGTCCTTTCTCTTGGGGCAGGACTGGAATGGCACAAAAAGAGACAACATATGGATTTCCCTTCTTGCACGTCTTCATTTCCACTTCTATTAAAATGTAGTTTTCCAGAATTCTTAACAGTTGCATATAGAGACCTTACTACTAAATCCCACAGGATCAAACTTCCCTCACTTACATACAGAAAGGTATCTAAGTGTTAGTCCCACTGGATTACCTCTAGGGGTAACCACTTCAAATCAGGAAGAGAGACCAGCAATGGAAAACACAAGCACAGAATACACTGGTTATCAGAGCAGGAAACAAGACAAATGTCAGTACACAAACTACATGTATTTTAAAGCAAAACTAAAGCCATTTTGGGCAGAAAAAGGTGAAATTATGACTAGGGGCACCAATGGAGAGTTTAAAGGAAATATAGCAGTACCATTCTTAAAGAGAAATACTACTATCTGGAAAAGGTGAATTACTTAAGCTTTTGTTTTACACATAAACACAAAAAGTTAAGGGGAAAAACCCCACATACAAATAAATCCAGAAAAAGACCTTGAAAGGTAAATACTTACCCTTTCATCAATGATCTTCATGAGCCACATTTTAGTCAAGTTATGCCTCTTGACGGCCTGAAAATTGTCAAATAAAACATCCATGTTAATGCATACAAAGTGATGATAGTACTGCATTCTGAAGGCTGAAATATATTTTAGATAATCCTTTTCTTACAAGGATTGTATTCACTTGGTTAAACCAAAGTGGCATGTCAGTACAAAATCATAGAATCACAGAAACATATGATTGGCTTCTTCAAATACAAAAATTTTCAACTAGCATTTGTTACAAGTTGTTGCACACAAAAAAATGAAAACTTGGACATCAAGACAGTTAACTAAAAGAATTGCTTTAAAAATATTTTTGAAAGTAATTTTTTCTTTCATGAAGTCAAACGCTCCCACAAAATACTTGCAGTTAACTATGTTCACTCTCCAAAGTGAACAGTTTCCTCCAGAGTCAAGCAATAAAAAGATTTCCCCTGTAAACTTTCAGGAAAACATCAGTACAAATACCAATACATGCTGTAAAGCCAGCATCCTAACAAAGTAATATAAAAAATATGGTTTTGTTTAAAAAAAAACCCAAAGCATCCCACAGCATCTCTTTCACATATTCTTACTTTGGCTTTTACCTTGTATTTGACTTTCTTCCTCTACCACTTAATTCTATCAACTTACCTTCAATCCTCCCACACACACTGAATTTTGCAGACCACACTGTCGGAAAGGCTACAGTCACACATATAAATATTTATAAGCAATATTATGGAGTACGTTTCTCAGAGTCTTAGCCTTTATAGCTCACTTTCAACTTCTTTTCATCTGTATATTTGTAAATATTTTTTTCAAGTTTGACAAGACTAGATCTTCTTGAGTCAACAAAATCTGTTTGAGGAAGTACTTGGTATATGAAAAGGCAAATTTAAAATTACAACTACAAACGTCAGTTTTACGTCTCACTTGTTGTCTTGAGTATCCTTTTGTAAATTAAATCCTTGAAATATTCACAGTTCAACACTTAAGCACCAAACTCGGTTTTGCTGAGTTACCCAATTTGTACATCACATCCATTTTGAGCTACCTTACTTCAAACACACAGATGCTCATTTTTCAGACATTTTGAAAATTGGCTTCTCCCACAGAAATGATCAGAGAATTAGGCCTCACTTTTTGTACGTTAACAGACAGATAAGTAAGAACAAATATAATACAATTGACGTATAAATTTATATTAAAGTCACTGAGAATTGAGCCATTAATAATTCTAGAAATACTGTTAAAGGCTATTCTGGGATATACAAAACTTAGGCACACACAAAGCGCATTTAACATGACAAATTAGTATTTCTTCTGCAAAACCAAGACTGTCCTCATATGAACTGAGAAGCAAGAAAAGAGCATACATAAAATATGCAGTGCAAAAGACATGCTAATTCTATTAACAGCTCTGCAATACTTGTGACTTCAGGTATCTTTCCAAATCCTTCTAAGAAATGCAATGATGTTCTTGAACATTTGTGAAGCTGAGCTCTTCAAATAGGTCATTCTTAGGGTATTTGCTGAAGTGTAGACGTAAAATCACATCTTCAGTACAAAGGTCACCAGGTCAGGTTGGACCATTAGGTTGCTCCAGCGCCCTGCAGTGTTCAGAGCTACCAGAGCTCCTAGAAATACTTTCTGAATTATTTTTCAACATCTTATTTCACAATCAGTTCTGTTTGGATTGTCTTATACTGTTCTTCCTTTACAGAATACATATGTAAAGTGAAATCTTACCATGGAGATAGGCTAATTCTTTCTTCCACTTCAAAATCAATTCTCTGTTTTGTGAGAAAAGAGTATGACTGGCAGTCTTAGCTGTTGAAAAGGGCTGCAACTGATATCTCAATATCCAAATGATTTACATCTCAATGTTGCACTGGTTTTGGCTGGGATAGAGTTAAATTTCTTCACAGCAGCTGTAAGGGGCTGTGTTCTGGATTTGTGCTGCAAACAGTGTTGATAATACATGAATGTTTTAGTTGCTGCTGAGCAGCACTTACACAGAGTCAAGGCCTTTCCTGCCTCTCACCCCACCCCACCAGTGAGTGGGCTGGGGGTGCACGAGAAGCTGGGAGGGGACAGAGCCAGGACAGTTGACCCCAACTGACCACAGGGATATTCCATACCATATGTCACGCTCAGCAATAAAACTAAGGGGAACTGGGGTAGATGCTCAGGCACTGGCTGGGCATCAGTCAGTTGTTGGTGAACAATTGTTTTCATTTGCATCACTTGTCTTTTTTGGGTTTTGTTTTTCTCTCAGTTATTTTTTCCCCTTTTCCTTACAATTTTTATTATTGTTATTTCTTTTTAATTATTAAACTATTTTTATCTCAACCTACCAGTTTACCCTTCTGATTTTCTGAGTGAGTGAATGGTTGTGTGGGGCTTAGTTACCAGCTGGGGTTAAACCATGACAATGTTTTGGGTTTTTTGTAAGTTACTGTTCTGCTAACAAACATCTCCACGCCACACTGATACACACACAAGCAGTGTGAAATTAAAAATGGTCAAAAGAATATATACAGTCATACCCAAACCTAACTTATGCCTAACCCACTCAGACAACTAAATAAGTATCTTCCAAAAGAAAATTAAGTTAAGCTACACTAAAGCAAGTTCCTCCTTGGAAAGGAGACAACAGCATTTTGCAAGAAAACGGTCTTGTTCCTGGGAATTTTGCCATATGCTGGAAGAGAGACAGAAAGAAGGAAATAAAAAGCAAAGGCACAGACAGATTGACATGTAAAACAACCCATTCTGCATTTTAATGTCTGCATTAAAATATCACCCTAGGTGCATCTTCAACTCCCATAATCCCATAAAAAGGCTCACAACATTTGCCAGTTTTCATTCTAACTGTATGAATGCTTTGTTGTGGCTAAGGCACACACTTCATCTGAGCTGGAGACACCTATGAATAGCTCTGGTCCTCCTAAAAGTGACTGTAACAGGTGTTTTTCTTTTCTTTTACTTCTTGGCTTTACCTATGCTTTCTCTTGGTTAATCTGTATCTTGTTTAAAACCCAATTTTAATCTAAACATGAGTGTTGACATCCAGGAACAAATGCTCACTTATGCTTTATTTCACATTTTAAGGAGGGAGTCAGGGAGAGGCCAGTTTCAGCACTGCCAAAAATCACCGAAAAAGGATTTGGAAAGGACTGATTTTTGTGGTCTCAGAGGTGCAGCAGAGCAGATGGAAAGCCAAGATAGCAACAAGTGAAACGCTCTAATCCCACAGGAACTGCATTGTTCTAACCCAGTGTTACAGTGAGTGTCCTGCTTTTCCCAGGATTTTAACAGGAACAATGCAGATGAATACTTGGATAAGGACTCCACATTTCACTGCCTGTTTTTCACCAGGTCCATAAACTTAACTACCTATGGGATCTATGTTAACTGTATTCAGCTATTGAGATCTAGACAAACTGCAGCTTTTCCTGTCCAGGAGCTCAGATATCTTTAGTTTAAATGCAAGTTCTGATCTTACGGAGGCCTTACAGTAGCTGCTCTTTTGGAAGGTTCTAAGACTTGCTGTGGCCCATGGCCACAAGTTGACATGTTAGACGACAAGTTAGCAACGTATGGAATTTCCATTCCCAAAGAAATTCAAAATTCAACTCAACGTGACCCTGACAACCTGATCTAACTTTGAGGCTAGACCTTTGAGTGGGAGGTTTGACTAGATGACCACCAGAGAGCCCTACCAACTAAATTATTCTGTGGTTCTGTAACAGCATCAAGGGGAAATCCATTTACACGTCCTTCAGTCCCTCAATCATCCATCAAATGTATCAATGACAGTCCTAACTACAAACAAAACATTTTGCAAGAAAGCCTCTGTTTCTTCAGCCAAGACCATCAGAGGAACAGATCTGTAGGTGTACTTTACGTGTGATGTTCTAGTGTCTGCAGAACTCGGGCACCTTGGTAAAAGTAAACTTGAGTTCACAAGTACATTCCCTGTTACTCAATGCACACAAAAGGATCTGTGCAAAACATAATATGTAAATAGAAGTCATCAAGCAACTCCTGATGCGAGTTGAAAACTGTATTAAGATTCTTCCTATTACCCAGTAAGTAAGCATGAAGGTCTTGGCTTTTCCTCATACTCTATTTGCTAGTTCAAACTCTGTGCTTAGTCTCCTGTCTTTTCGTACAGCTTAATATCTTCAGGCAGGACTAGCATTGGCTCAGAAAAGTACACTTACATACTTCACTTGCTACCAACTTACAGCTTACCACAATTTACTCTGTTCTTCAACTAAACAGAAGAGAAAAAAGCAGATGGCTCACAGGATTCTGACCCTCCACGTCAGTCCTACCTAAACATCCTACTTCTTCAACTCTGCTCTTTGGCAATAGGTAACTTAAAACATCACACAGAGGCATAAACACAATTTACGTTGTCTGTTCCATATAAAATAATGCTGTTAACTATGCAACACAGCGCATACAAAACAATGACATTATTTCACACTGTAATATTTTACTCAGGTGAATTTTAGGACAATAAAGGTCTATCTTACCCTCCACAGTTCTGTAGCAACTGGCTGATGTGGTGGGTTATCACAGTATATATCTTCCACAGCCTCTCTCCAGAACTGCATTCGCATCAGACCTATAGTCTTCTGAGTTATGGAGTCTTTAATCTGGAAAGGATACATCTGGAGTGAAATTCAGTGGCTTTAAGGCACTTGGTCTATCTACACTGAAAAGACAGACACAGGACATAGCCAAACTCAGTAGGGAAGGTGCTCCATTCTGAATTTACTTTTATTCCTCACAAAGCATATGAACACTACAGAGAGTAAAAAAAAAACAAAACTAAACCAAACCAAATGAAACCTTCACCACAACCTGACTTTGAAACCCCTGGAGATTAAGTCCTGGGCAACCCGCACCTTAGCTTTCTTCCCAGAAGGAAAGGAATCAGTGGTAACAGCAGCACGGGAGGGCAGCACCACGGATTGCCAGAAGCACACCCCACAGAAGCTGATCTAGGATTTTGCTTGGCCAGCACATTTCCTGGATTGCTCCTTTCTGGCAAGTATAACTAACTTTCCTGGTTGCACTGTCAGTTTCTGGCCACCTAGCAAAGGCAAGGGACTGCAGCCACTCCCTTCCCATAACTCTAATTACAAACTTCTCTCCCAGCAGTCTTTCCATCACCTAGCTTCTGCCAACACAGACCTGGGACTTATATTATCCAAGAATTTGACAGACCTTCTACAGCTAGGATTTAGCTGCACTTTACCGATTCAGTCACTGCATTTGAAGCTCAGACATAGATGCAATCACACAACAGTATCAAGGACCACAGCTTGTTTGTTACAATTTAATTTTAAGATGCACGAAGAGGAAAGTCAGAAAAAACTATATATATAGATGAAATAAACTGGGAGAGGCTGGCTACTTTCCAAAGGCCATTCAAAACTAGATGTTTGTATTCCTGCCCCTTATAGTACAAAAAGTTAATCTTGGGAAAACACCACCTACTAGTGTAATTTAGAATATTGAAACTGTTATTTTACATTGCCAGAGTTCACAAATTTAATACCTGCCTGAGCCAGTTCCACATTGAAGGCTCTCAAAGCAAGAGCAGAGGTTCGAGATTCCGCAGGCAACAGCAGAGAACACAGAAACCCTTCATAGTCACGCTTTCTATAAAAGGATGAAAAAGCTACATTTATTATTTATAGCTCTATGTAAATTGGGTGTGCTACTGCTTAGCACTGAACTCCTAAAATAGTAGCAGTAAGTTGTAGTTCAAAACTCTGACTTTGCAAAAGTAGCAGCTTTTAAGCTTATTTTAAAATAAGACAAACTCCAAGAAAGAGGGGATGCTGCCTGAACTCTCCATGAACCTCTCAAATCCAGATCTCAAGATATTTGGCTAAAGGCATGGAACAAGGCTGTGGCACAACTGCAAATAGAATCCAGACTGTCCAACTTCCAGACTTCTGTTCCAAACATGAAACCCCATTTCTTTAAAAGATTGTGCTTTGGAACTTGGCAGAAGAGTTTCTGCTTAACCAGTAAGTTTTTGTTTATTGGCAACTATATTCAAAGCATAAAAACTCTGGGTCTTGGCAGTTTTGCTGCAGGTAACTTGTTGCCAATCTAGTGACATGCCTTTGTTTGGCCACTTGGGTGTGCCATTAAATTAAAAACAATCACAGTGCACAGAATCATAAATTGCAAAATCATACGTAACTGTAGTTAACAAAAACACTTGGCCACCTCTGAAAAGCAAAATTGATTGTTTTGAACAACATTTTTGTGTACTTTCTGATAAGCCTGTAATCTGATTCTTCATTAGAGCAAGACCAGCAACTCCAAGTTTTGCATCGAGATTGGAAAAGCAGGTGTCAAGGAAAACACATTTACTCATTTTCATGAGGTCTGCTGTTCTTACATGTACTCATATTTGTTTAGAACATTAGCTTAAAATAGCAAGGCCAAACCAAAACCAACTGTTATTAGGGTTGCTACTTTTAGCATTGAACAACAAAGAAATTAATTTAACAGAGGTTCTTACCCCTACAAGGCACAGCAGCTGATAACTAGCAAATGCTTAAAGTTTTCACAACAGTTGTGAAGCTTGTTTTTGAACTTGATGCAAATCCAGAAGCACCAACAACAAAAAAAATAGTTGTGAATTTCAGCAGGCTTTAAATGTCACCTTCATATTAAAGAGCAGATGCACCAAACATCTCTCAATTAAGACACTTTCTGAAAAGTATTATCAGCTCAAAACCTAGTACTTTTTTCAAAGCTGACTGTAGTAATACCCAGTATTGTCCACCCTGGGCAGGTTTACAGCCACATTTTCCTAGTTCCGGTCATGAAGTTTGCCTGGGTTGTTCACACAACACAGAACCGCCTCTACTTCCAGAAAGGAAACAATGAAACATACCACACAAAGTAAGCAGCAGCACAACACAGAAATTTGCCTTCCCCCTAGCAATGGTGTTGGCATGTTGGGTTTGTGGTCTGTCCGTGTGTCGTCGTCGTCCATCCCACCCCCCCGATTGTTCTAAGCTTAAAAATTAAGTGTAGCAAAAAACAACTAAGGGAAAAATCAGAAAGGAATGTGACTTTTATGCTGACATACCCTTGGACATAACAGTAGAAAAGCAAATCCATTAACCCTCAGCCTGTAAAATAAAATTGATATTGCTATAGATCATGTTCCACCCCAACTCTCTTTGTGTATTCCAGTAAAGAATGAAGGAGGGAATGACCTCAAGTCTGGTACTGAGTGTCTTTTGTAGTTTCCCCTCTCAAATAAGTATAAACTTACATATGAACCCACAGATGGAAGAAAAGTCTGTTATGACCATCACTGGACTTTCAGTATAATGAAAAATTTAAAGTCATAAAAAGAATTTCTGCCACGATCCAAAGATCCATAATACCATGAAGTCACAAGATGTAACTCGTCCTCCTAAGCAGGCATCATAAACAGCAAGAGACAGAAAACATACCTACCAGGGAAACATATTTTTAATCAAATAGCTTAAAGCTACTTGTAAAAGAGTTAACATAAAAAGGAAAACCAAAGAGAAAAGCCATCTGGCATATCACAGAAAGTTGCACAAATCTACATCATTACAGTATAACTCAGTTCTTGTTGTTCTTAATGTGTGGGAGACAAATTCAGGACTGGGGAGTTGCTGATGCTTGCATAGCCTCAAGTATTTTATCTGTTTGAATAGTAACTCCTTCTTCTTCCTTGTAACTCACGATTTCCATGCAACATGTGAGCTACTGTGAACGGCTGCTTCAATTAAATTATGCCAAAAACATAACCACCTTTCATTTTTTTATTTTGAATGCTTGTGTATTTTTATGAGCAGTCCTTTTTATGGTTTAACAAAAAAAAAAGTTTAAATTCACCCATTTCAGCTTCTGTGCCTTGGAACCTAACTATTCTGTGCACTGTTGTTTGTTACTGAAAACATTTTACCTGTATATGTTACCTTTACCTGTAGACTAACGCAGTCTTCAATTTCCTGAGTAACTGGTAAACAAATTCTAGGTAGAGTAACCAGGAAAACAAAGCCGCAATCTGAAGTTTTATCAAGGAAAATGCAACCTGGCTATGCATTCTGATACACCTGTAAAGGTCTGCTGCTTGGTGCTGCACAGAATATTCAAGACTGTCACACTTCTTTCCATTAGTTTTCCTACTTCAAACATTACTGCTGACCACACAGCTCTCTATCTTTTACAAGCATCAGTCTGGAGATGGTCCTGTTCCACTTTTTTTTAATACATGCTTGGAAGCCTTCTCCCTGCTTTTGTCAACCGTCTGGGACAACTGTATCCAGAGACAAATTATTTAAGTCTTTACAAAGGGACTTGTTTAATTTTTTACTTAGTACTTCTGAACTCTTATGGAGTAGAAAGCAGCTAAGGGGCCTTGCACATTGTTGACAGCCCAGAAGCCAAGCAGGAATCGCTGCCTGGCCTGGAAGTGTCTGAGCTGCACTCCTGCTCCTCTTGGAGCATTTTTGGATTTGACCAAAAATGGATACTTTCAAAAACTAGACTTCCTGCCCGTCCTGCATTCAGGACAGAAAAGCTACTTGAGCTGTCTGTCCAGCTGTCAGATCTCCCCTGCTCTTGCTTATTTCCTAAGAAGTACTTGGGAAGCTTGGCTGCTTCCCAGTAGCCAAGATCTGAAAACACCTATTATTTTTAAACATCCACTTCGGTGATCTTTCTCTCCAAAAAGCCAAGACAGTGAAATAGAAACGTCCAATATTTCAGAAGAAAAGCAGCTGTGGAAGAAGCGGGGGAGGGAAATTTCCGTTTACAGGTTAAATCATCCACGTAGCTTAAATATTTATCTAGTTTCCCTTCCTGCCCGCCGAAACGACAGGGTCCCGGAGCAACCCCATCCCCAGGAGCCGGTCGCTCCAAGGCCCCAGGGCTTTTTTTCGCGGCCGGGCGTGCCCAGGCGAGGCCTGGGGGAAAAAAACAGTCACCTTTTGCAGGAAACTCGGCAGCCTTTCGGCCCGGAGGGAAGCGCCCGCAAGCCTTCCCCTGACAGACTCGCTCACCCCTGAGGAGAGGGAAACCCACGCGTTGCAGGCCTCCCCCGCCCCGGGCACTCACCGCACCAACTCGGCACAGTACTGCACCTCTCCTCCGGGCACCGGGCGGCTCCAGCCCGCCGCCGCCGCCCTCCCGCTGCCGAGCCCGGGCCACCGGAGCCCGCCGCGGGCGCCCGTCGCCCTCAGCATGCGCTGGTGCCGCAGACCGCCCCATACCACGGCGGCTGCCGCCATGCTGCCCGCCGCTCCGCCCCTCCCGTCAGTCACCCTAGGCCCGCGGGGCCTCTCCGGTGTAAACGTTTAACGGAGAATATACCGGTAGATGGCACCCGAGAATGCGCGGTGTCGGCCCGGGGTTTTGTGGGAGCGATACGGCCTTTTGTTGTCTTGCAAATGGCGTCCGTCGTGCTGCCTTTGCCTCAGTTTCCTCCGGCTCCCGAGGCGGGGGTTTTGAGGTTTGAGGTGAATTCCTCTGCTCCCTGGGAAACTAGGCCCTTGGGTTTTTAAACCGGTAGCCCGCAAAAAATGAGGAAGCTGAATTGTAAAAATCTCCTAGCTATGGGCAGAGTAGTGCAGGAGACTTACCGGAGCGGCTGTAGGACTGGGAAAACCTTTGGGGCAGTTTGCTCTATGAGGGAGCAGGGCAGGGCAGTTCTGCCTGGGCAGCAAAGCTGACCCCAGGGCTCAGCCCTCTGTAAAACATTGTGCAACAGGAGCCCTTTTTCCTTCTCTTGGCAGGGAGGGGGACTCCATACTGTTCAGGCTGGCTGGAGTTTGTTTAGAGAGAGGATGGTCCTGTTAGTCTTGTAGTCATGGACAGAGCATCTGTGCTCCCTTAAAGTTTGGCCTATATGGGGATAAGCCAGCAAATTCATACAGAAGTGCTACCATGCTTAAGAGCAGTTTAATCTTAAAACTATGCCTGCCCAACCTAGTTATTACTAGAAGCAACATCTGTCTGGCTTTTCTTTCTGTCCCCACCCTTGGCATCCTCTTCCTTTGTGCCAGCTTTGACCTTCATTTTATAGTACAGTGAGCTGATCGAGGTAGTTAAACCAGCAGAAACCCACCTACAGCTCGCTTTTGGTTTTCCTGAGTTCGTTTTCTGCCAGTTTGGTGCCTTGAATCAGTTCACTGTATGGTCAGCTGAGCATCAGCACCAGCACGGGGCGTTAGTATGAGTAAGAAGCTGTGGGCTGGAGAGAGGGTAGGATCTCCTGGTTTGTGGACAGTAACACATATGTTCATTAGCTTAGCTGTAAAGGGAAGCCACGCCGTAAATATGGGGAAAGTTTTGAGTGGGCAGCGACATTCAAATGACAAAACATCTGTTTGGCCATGAGAGCAAGCCTTTATTTTGCATCACAGAGATGAGGAGGAGAGGGAGGTTAGGGATCTCACTTAAGTATTATTTATTTTATTGATTAGTGGCTCTTGCGGGTTTTCCTTTGTCTCTAGAGTTCTCTGTCTTGAAACTCTGGACCTTGTTTTAAACCCTTGCTATGCCTTGAGCAAGGTTGATTGTTTGTCAGAGCACCCAAAGGAGGTCATTTAGCTTTGGGTGGAGGCTGAAACTGCTGTTGTTTCAGTGTTCAGAGAGAACCCCTAGATAAATGAATCCAGCTCTTTCAGCTGCTGCCAATTCCTGGCAGAAGGGTTACATAAACATACTCTAAACCTCAAGGGTATTATAAATAAATCTTATAAAATATTAACTTTTGTTAATCTCTGAATGAACCAAAATGGTGCTAAACTGATTTAAAGCCTTAGCAAGAAAAGAATAAACCAGGTGTAAAAAACAATAATCCCGACCTCTTTCTCGGTGTGCTGACATTTGTTTCTTATTGTTCTATACTTCTACTGTTCTCATTAAATTAAGTTTTTTTTCTTTAAACAAGTATTTTGCGTCCTTTATAGCTTCTTCAAGTCTGTATTGATTCTAATAAGTTAGCTTTTTGTGTTGCCAGTGCAGTGGGACTAATGATTTGGCTTAATGTTTTAGTGAGTTTTTAACACTATACAAAAATTTAAACTTAGTAAGGGGCGTCTACAAACTCTTAATTATCTCATTATGTTAAAGAGCACATTTCATCACCTTTTTCAATATTGCTCTCAGAAGCTGAAAGGCGATTGCTTGTCTCTCCGATGCGTACTTCTTACTTAAGTATTTTGTCCCACGGACTCTGAAATCCTTGGGCAGCGATGCTAGTGACAGCAATGGCTGGTTTCGGTAGGGATAATTCAGTTATTGCTCTAACCTGGAATTTCTGGGAAAAAAACCCCACGTTTTGTGTCAGGAAATACCAATCAGTTATAGCCAATCCTTGTTAAAAGAACATCCAGATTTTCTTTGTCAGCATATAAATGAGAAGAAGAGACCTTCAGCTGTCCCGTGATAGCCAAACATAGGCTGAAGGTCTATGTATATTTGTGACGTATATTTGAGCGCTTGTACCAAAAAAAGTCTTCATACAGAGGAGATTGGGGAAGAGAAAGAGACTCGCCTCAGAATATCCAGTGGCCGGAGGCTGAGGTGTTCACTGGGATCCCTCATCTGTAGCAACGAGAGCAGAAATATGAACAGTGATCTGACAAGTCTGTTCCCTACACTCATATCGGCAAGGATATAATCTCCCTTTCTCTCATTTTCCTCTTCTGATTAATCCTGGATTCATTCCAGTATCAGACTTAAGGAAAAAATCTGTCATAACAATAATGTTTCCTGTCCAGTTCCATGCCACAGCAAACAGGCGTATGCAGTTATTTTTCACCTGGACTACTAAAAACATTCAACCAAAAATCTTTCTTTAAAGGAGTATACTCAGAAAACATGTCTAACTGCAGATGTTACACTCCTGGCCACAGAATAATACATTAATGTGTGTGGTAACAAGCACTGGGCCACTTTAAAACACAGTTCACCCTTTTTCCGTGGTTTAAACATCTAGGTCTTTAGTTACAAAGTAGATGGAAAGTTCCAAAAGGATGTTGCAGTGAAGGGGTTTCTTCTTTGTTGCTGCTGCATTTGTTGGGGTTTTTTTGTAGTTTTGTCTGTAAATAAATGTGCTGGTAAACTTTCATTTATTTCTTGTTACCATTGTGCTCTTTCACTCCTCAGTTTCAGGCGCAAATAAAGGTTGTAAAAGGTGCTATGCTAACAGCAGTGGGAAACAAAGGTCTCAGTGACTTATGGAGGATGAGGACCACTGTGTGCTTCATTGGCTGTGTGCTGCAGGACTGAGCTGGAGCGTCTGTCCTTCAGAGTGGGGAAGTAGACACTCCAGAAGGGAGAGCTGCTCTGCAGAGAGATCTGGATATGCTGGAAGAGTGGGCCAGCAAGAACCTTATGAAGTTAAACAAGGAGAAGTGTAAGGTCTTGCACCTGGGAAAATGTAATCCAGGAGTGCAGCACAGACTGGGATGCACCTGGCTGGGGAGCAGCTTTGTGGAAAGGGACCTGGGGGTCCTGGTGGACAGAAAGCTCAGCATGAATGAACAGTGTGCTGCTGCAGCCAAGAAGGCCAACAGGATGCTGGGTTGCATCAAAAAGGGCATCACCAGCAGAGATAAAGAAGTCATCATCCCACTCTACTCAGCACTTGTCAGGCCACACCTGGAGAACTGTGTACAGTTCTGGTCCCCGCTATACAAAAAGGATGTGGAAAGGCTGGAAGGGGTCCAGAGAAGGGCCACCAAGATGATCAAAGGACTGGGAAGCCTGCCATATGAGGATAGGCTGGGAGAACTGGGTTTGTTTAGCCTTGAGAAAAGGAGGCTCAGAGGGGATCTCATCACCGTCTACCAGTACTTAAGGGGCAGCTACAAAGAAGGTGGAGACTCCCTTTTTACACGGAGTCACATGGAGAGGACAAGGGGTAATGGACACAAGTTGCTCTTGAGGAGATTCCGACTGTACACAAGAGGAAAATTTTTCACAGTGAGGACAGTCACCATTGGAATAATCTCCCCAGGGAAGTGGTTGACTCGGCCACGTGGGACACCTTTAAGAGTCATCTGCACAGGGTGCTGGGCCATCTTGTCTAGACTCTGCTCTTCCCAGAAAGGTTGGACTAGATGATGCCTGAGGTCCCTTCCAACCTGGGATTCTGTGAAACACCTCTTTTTCCTTATCCACTGACCCCTTTGCCAACCATGGGCATACTCCACTGCACTCAACAGGAATTGCTGCTCATCTGATATTCTTAAGCCTCCGGTGGTTTTACCTGAGATCCAGTTTTACTCCATGAAACAGATGGATCTGTCAATGCACTTTACATACACTCTCAGGTAAAGGCCAGATATTACCAACTTTCAGTTACTCCTGATTCAGACTGCAGACTTGTGAGTGAAACAGTGGGTATTCAGGTCATGCAACTTTTGTTGCATGATACCTTTTGATACTATCTTTTGTTAGGATAGTCTCTTATCTCTTTTTAGCCAATCGAGTAAAATAGGGCTTCTACAGAGGGTAGTTCAGAATAAGGACATAGCTTCAGCATTCAGATCACGCTAATTAACCTTAGTCACTCTACTGGTTGAAGGCTACTGACCCTGTCTGACCAGGAACCTCTCCACAGCTGTGCCACATTCTCTGAAGACATCAACAGGCAGAAGCAGAACTTGGGGCCAAATTTTCAAGGGCTTAGTGCATCCTAACTGCCCAGCTTCCACTTTGACATCAAAATAAGACCTTCAGAATTAAAAATCCTTTGCTATTAATTTAACAAGTTCCTTTTGTTTCTAGTTTTTCAAGAACCATCACAAAACCTCCATACTGTCATGAGAAGAGATGACTTACCTGGCTGCCTCTGCGCAGAAGCGCAGGCCCACACAAACACAGTTTGGTTCTGTGTTGTTGCCTGGGGTGACATGCATACAATATCAAATGCAAATACAGCGAGTATTTGAATGGAATTCACAGACTGTGTGCTTTTAAGATAAAGTAGAGCCAAGTCCTTCTACTGCTGCTTTGGATGCAAATGTATTTGTAATGAACTCTTGGTTTTGTACGCATCCCTTACCTTGCACCTGTTATCATCTTTGTTGTAGAAAGCTTGGGGTAAGCTTGCCAAATTATATGCCCCATCTGTGCTACCTGGATAAACAGTGTTAGGAAGAAACATGCAAACTGAAAAGCTGCACATTCTTGATGGACAGGTCAAGGTCTCTCATCAAGGGAGATGAGAGAGAGAGGAAGCTGAGGGTGTAAAAACTCGGTTTGTCATGCAGGTGAAGCCAACTGTAAATATAACAAGGATTTCGATGGAATCCACCAAGTGAATGTTTTTTACCGGAGCTGAAATAGAACTAAATGTTGTGTCTGCTGTGTTGGAGGCAGGTGTATTTGCTGTGAACGCTGCTCTTGTTTATACCTTTTTGCTTGAAGCCCTGCAAATCAGACTAGCACTCAGAAGGATGGAAGGTGAATAATTGGAAACTGCGCCACTAGGAATTGTCCCTGACAGGTCTGGAAAGAAATGACAAAATATATAGCAAGGTGGGAGAGCTCTCGGGCATTTTGGCAAAGAGGCAATAATAGGGGAGAACAACTTGTTCCAGAACCTTACCATGTTCTACCGAGATCTCTACATTTTCCTATGTTTTCTTCCTTTTAGGAACTTGCAAGAGGGAGCACTGTTGAGTAATTGAAGCACAAGGCTGGCAGCTTGGCTTCTGAAGTCCTGTCACTGAGTTCTTATGGCAACACACGTACTGTCTGCGATGGTCACATCTGCGAGTGGCTGACGCTTCATAGTGCCTGGACCAAGTCATTTGAACTGACTTGCATCTTTAGCATTCACAACTCAAGGCCTTTTGGGTGCACAGGACACATCAATACTGCATATTAGCAGGGACACAGGGTGGTATGAGACCTGTCCCACCGTGGAAACATCCACAGGCCTGTTTCCACCTTTGCTACCTGAGTCAGAGGGGATGAGCCCAGCAGGACTCGGTATGGCTGGGTATGGGCTGCTCCCTCTCCTGCCGTTCAGCTGCTGCCTTGCACTCCCTGCACAGGCATGCTGGTGCTTGCTGCTTTTGTGTGTTAGAGCGAGGTAAAGCGTAGAACTTAGCATCGTGAGTGCCCTGTCCTAGACCTTGAGCTGTAAGGGGGTTTCCCCGATGCCATTCCACAAAAACAACAGACAGAAGCAGGACTCACATTCCTTTTGCTGCCACCACATGGGGTCTGTATCCGCAAGAGTTACCCCACCCTGATCTGCCTGAGCCTTGTCAGTCAATGAGGATAATTCATAAACTGCTTACCCTGGCAGAGTCCCTGACGATGGCATCTTTTGGTGGTTGAATACATTCCACCAGACACAAGTCAGGAACTTCTGCTGTCTTCTGCTGTTTTAAAATCCGGTGGCCTGAGGGGATCCCTCTTCATTATGGTCAATTCAGCTTGACCCCTGACCTGTCCAGGAACTTTAACCAGGCTCCAAACTCTTGCAGGGTTGAGTGTGCTGCCGGGCAGCTGAGCAAAACATTACAGATTTGCTGGCAGTGCTACAGCATCCCAGGCACCCTTGCTGCCTTGAAGGCCCTTATAACAGCTTGTAAAAAGCTCAGCGGAAATTTTCTGTTCAGAACGGGCACTCCTGGGGCGTTGCAGGCCAGGCAGTGTGCCAATCTTTGGGGACGAGACAATGCTTTGGGAAGCTCACCTGTAACCCATGGCTGGCAGCAACTTGTCCAAAAGTTATAAAGCCGTAAGGATGCAGACACAGATTCATTCCTCCTTGACATTTGCTCTCAACCTCCCAGAGCCAGCCTCCTTCCCTGCTCAAGGCATGAAACGAGCTTCCTCTCTCTCTTTCCTCCACCCCAGCCCCTCATGGCAGGTGCCAGGTGGTCCCAGTGAGAGCGGGCTGTGCAGTCAGCTGCTTAGTGGGCTAGTGCCCCAAACACTGCAAGCTTCTTTTTGAAAAAGTTTCTTTTTGAAAGCCATTGTGCAAGGGCGCAAGGCTGCCAACCCAACCGAATGGATTTGACAATTTTATACAGTGCAGACCACAGGGAACAATTGTAGGGACAGGACTGCAGAATACAGTGTAGAGACACCCATGTAGGCTCCTGAGACAGTGCAGCACTTGTTCTATTTATGCTAATTTTAAAATTATTGTTGAGAGGATACAGGGTTTCCTGGGGTTGGTCCCTAAGGTGAGGAAGGGACGCTGGTGTGCAAGAGATGCTATGACAGCTGGCTCTACCATGATAATAGCACCTACAGCCATGTGCAGAAACAGGATCTTGGGTGCCTAAGAGTTTTTTCTGACAAAATCCTGGGCACTTACAGATCCTCAGATCAGCAAGCAGGCCCTGATTATCCAGTCAAACTGCTTTCTGCCTAGTCTTTACTTTAGGCAACCATGTCCCCTTCTGAAAGTCAGCCTGGTTTCTCAGAAGTCACACAGTCTGCTCCATCTCACATTGGGATCCTGCTCTTTCAACCATCCACATGAGCATTCGTGTTTGCATGTTTTCCCCTTACATGACAAAAGGAAGCCTGAGCATGGGGTAGAGAAAAGCTCTAGCTGGCTCTGCTTTGAGCAGGCAGGGTGGACTAGATGGTCTCCAGAGGCACCTTCCAGCCTTTGAACAGAACCCACTGATTCTGCCATTCTGTGACTGTGAAAGATGTAAATGGTAGTACCAGTCCTCACTGGATCGACAGAAAGCACCTGAGTGCCCTTGGGCAGAGTATGTACAATGTAGCAGAAATGGAAAGTACTGAGGAAGCCTGCAGAGGACCCGCTGACATTGTGGTTGTGGACACCGAAGTAACTGAAGTTACTTATTAAGGGCTTCAGGGAAGTGGACAGATAGTAAAATATCCATGTAGCCAGGGAATAATGCTAAATCTATTTTGAGGGGTTTGGGGTTTTTGCCTTTCTATCCTCTGGCCCCGAGCATGTGAGAAGCTGCAAAGCAGAGCCATCACAGGTGGGGAAACTTCACATCCTTCGGAAGTTAGCATCCTTGTTCATTTACAGATGGCATTGTTACTCCTCAAAGAGAATCTCTGCCAACTCTGCCTGGCCAAAGTGATTTGCCAGATCCAGGGGGCCTAGGAAAGGGGACACACTTGGGCAGGAACAGGGAGGATCTTCTGCAGAGGACTTCAGGGCTCAAACATACACAGTATTTATAATACTGAAATCTGCAGTGGTAGGTAGAGACATTCTCCCCCAAAAGCGCCCCTTATCAGCTGACCATAATCACTAAGTACAGCAGTTGCTGGAAAAATGAGATGTCTAGCTACTGCCCCACTTTTCATTTTGCCACATTTTTCTGGTGATGTGGGATCTCAAAGCATTTCTAAAACACCTTTTAAAAACCAACTGTTTTCAAATCCACAGTCCAGAGTTCAGTTCTGAGCATTATAAATGGTCATGCTAATTAAATGCAGCTAAAATAGTGAAAAGAGTTGCAGGGCAGACGAGATCAATGACAAAACACCCTTAGAGAGCACAGAAGGGGAAAAAGTGCTGATGTAGAAAGGTGATTTATGGCGATTCTCTGGTTGCTGAAACAGAAGAATTATTGAGAACCTTAAGGAGAAAGGAGCTTTAGGTTGGAAGATTGACGACAAAAAACCATGGGGAAGTAATCCTTTCTGCATCAGTGTGGCAAAGCTTCAGTGCTGGGAGGCAGGTCAATGTAGGTCAGTGCTTGCACTGGAAATGCTAAGCCGGGGAACTTCTCTGGTCGCCTCCTTCCCACACGTTGCCTCCTCCCCGCCCCCTCTTTGACAAAGGGAAGCCAGTGCATTGCAGGGTTGCGATTTCACGTACTGAGCATTCAGCTCCACGGTCTAATTCCTGACCAAAGACTCCAGCACTCAGCAGCCTGGTGCAAAGATAAAATAAGATACTCTGAGTATGGTGATTCTTATTTTAGCCTAGAGTTAGCAAGCTATTAAATGTGGCTGGTGTTGGAATTTGGCATCTGTGAATGTAGGGGGTCCTTTCCTCACCTTTATTCCTATATAGGCCATTATAATCTTTTAACATAAAAACATTTCAAGATCAATCTCATACACATGCACAGCTGTGAGTTATTCACACACAACTCTGAGTTACTTTGAGGCCCCCCAGTAGCTGCATTAAAAATAAAGCGGGGAGAAACTTTTATTCAAAGTGCCATTTTTACACTTTCTCGTAATCTGAAAACATTGTGTGAAAAGACCACCACTCTGTGTTCTACACAATAAGTACTATTCGAGCCTGGTCTGTCATTCCATTGCAACACAGGATGAGAATCTGGGAAGAGTTGGCATGTTGGTTTTCGAAACTTCTAGATTTCTTTTGGATGAATGGAGTTACATATTTGAACAATCATACTGTTATGTTTGGACAGTTATATTATTACATGACCATTATAGGCTGTAATTAGACATAGCTGTCTCACTTTAAAGATACCATTTTCTTTGTTTCAGGAGGTTTCAGCCAGCAATTATTGCAATTGGATGGCATTTCAATAGCCGGTCTCTAGCAAACTCCTATGATGAGTCACAGCATCGGCAGAACATGGCAAGTGTGGTAGTGTAATGTCATGTAACAGCAAGCCAGTGTCTTCTGCTAATATTTTAATGACAACCATCTCAAGTAGACCAAGCTTTCAGAAAGTGTTTGTTATTCACACACAATGATCTGGGTTGCAAAAATGCCCTTGGGGCATAGAGCTAATAAAATAAGCAGCTAGTTAGTACAAACTTTTTCATTTAATTTTATTGTGTGGAAAGTAACATAGTTTTCTCGCATGAGAAAGGCACTGCTGTTGTCTGGAAAGTTTCCACGTGGCCCTGCAGCTTTCAGATTACTCCAGTCAAAGGTGTCAATCAGGCATTTGCTGCACTTTCACTGTCGTTGACTTGTACATCTATATGCATTTCACAGATTGGCTTTATTTGAAAAGCAATGTATAGCTGTAAAGTATTAGTCATTAATCTGGCACCATTTAGCTGTGAAGTATTAATCATTAATCTGGAGTCATTACATGCTGGGTTTGCATTCTAATTTCCTTTGCTTCATCACAAAATAATGTATTGCAAACAAAATACAAGCTCACTTTTTGTTTCCTTTGTTCCAGAGATGCATTTCAGAAGCTGCCTGTTGTTCTCCTTTCCATCAGAGAAACAAGCAAACCTGCCCGGCTTAGCAAGCCACGGCACTGCTTCCTGCTCGCCATGACTAATGCAATTACACCAGAAGGAAGTTTAAAATAATTTTGTTAGCGTTTGGAGCATGAGGTTCATCTTCAGCCAGACCTCAAGCCATGCTTTCCACACTGTTTGGATCACTGAAATACTCTTATATAAGCCTAATTGACACAATTAGAAGAATGACTCCTTACAGATGTGTGTTGCTGTAGCAACCTGGGGGGAGGGCAGCCAAAGTGCCCTCCATAATTAGCAAAATAATATTAATCATAATAGGTAGAAGCACTTTATCCTTTTATAAGGCGCTTGCTCAGGAGCCAAGTACCTTAGCGTGTTGCAACAAGGAACACTGTAATAGACTTGAAATAATTTGAAGGCAGGCTAAAATTCTCTCAGTAATAACCAAAATTACACAGAGACAGAAATATAGATAAATGTTGCCCAAATCTCCCAGGATATAGGCAGGAGGTTTAGCTGTTCAAGGCTTTGATTCTGCCATTGTAGGAACACTGGGGGAAGAAAAATGCCAAAGGCATCCATGAAAGCAGGAGGTGGCCTAAATTGCTAAGCTTGTCTCAGATTTATCCCACCAAAGGGCCCAGTCGTTCAGTGAGATCACTGTGGGCAGACTTTAGATCCACCTGCCATCTCCTTTGTGTTAGAGGGACTTCAGGTCGCTCCATGTTGTTGGCAGTGGATATGGGTATGTATGCAAGTGTTGATGGGTGCTGACAGCGTGGTGAAATAGTAACAGGTCTCCTGCTTCCCCGGTGGCACGCCCCTTTGCAGCACAGATCCAGATGGGTGTATTCCTGGCTCCGTCTTGCCTGTCCCAGCAAACTTGCACGTTTCATCCAAACAGCACGCTCTCTTTGAAGTGTCAAAGGGACCACGTGAATTACCTAAGACTCACAACTTAGGACCTGTTTTCATTAAATCTTTTGATTTGAAGCCAATGATAAGTATTTTGACTAGTATGATTGTCATTTCAAAGTTGGTATTTTAACTAGCACCATTTTAAACTTTGTCTTGATGTCTTGCAACTTGAACAGTCACATTGTGTTGCTACATAGTACAAGAAAAACCTGAAGTCAGTGCTGGCTGGGACTGAATAATGGGATTTCCATTTCCAAGATGAAGAAGCAAGTGAATAGCATGAATAAACAAGCAAGTCTGAAAAAAACCCAAACACTCATCTTTTGGATGATCATGGAAAATACAGATGAAAAGGGATCTTGAGAAGTCATCTATACCATCCCACTCTCTACAGATGGATGAATTTTATCTCTGTCATTCCTGACTAAGTTTTATCTGATCTCTATTTTTAAAAGACTTACAATCCCCAGGCAATCTAGCTTAATGCATCACTAGCCTTATTTTTAGAAAGTTTTTTCTAATGTCTAACCAAAGTCTATTTCTGCGGCAATGGAATGTCTTACTAATCTGCAATATCTTTATTTCTGACAACTGCTCATATTTCTGTCAGGTTTCTCTTCACTAGAGCCAGCACCCCCTATTTATCCAATCTCCCCATGTAAGCTGTGTTTTTCTAGAGCTCTGATCATACATGTTACTCTCCTCCGTAGCCTGATGAGTGTTTTATCTCTCCCAAGCATGGTGCCCCAAGCCAGGCTCACTGAGCTCTGGCTGAGCTTTGCCAATACTGAGAAAAGTGGAAGAATTACTTCACGTATTTTATAGCCTCTATTTATATTTGTAGCTCTCAGTATGTAGTTTTCTTTTTTTGAAAGAGTATGCAACCTCCGGAATATTTCTTCAGGGCTGCTCCCTACTCACTTGCTCCTCAGTCTGTGTTTTTGCAGTGGATTATTCTTGAGCAGACATAAAATCTTAGATTTTGTATTCTTAAATAGCAGGGGTTTTTTTCCACTAACAACCCCAGCTATGTAGTTAATTAATGGGACATTGCTCTGTTGAATAGTTAACTTGCATTTCCTCCAACTTACTTTCAAATTTTTTTAAGCTTTATCACACTGTTTTGTGCCTGGGATCTATAAACCTTCAGCTTTGCTCTAATTATAGTTCCAGAGCCCAGGTACACTATGTTCATGTTCAGCCTGCACGTGACCCCTTCACTTATCCTATTCCAGGTAGGGTGGTATGATTACAGCTGTTTGACCTGTTACACCATTGGAAGCTCAGCTTGTCCTGATAATAGCGCAGTTATGTTTACTGTCCTTGCAGCTCTGGCAATTACATCTCATTACTCCACCTTAATTATTCAAGCGCTGACATTTGAGTGATAATCTGTCTAAAATTCAGGCACAGAGAAAAACAGTTCTTTCAACTTCAGCGTCTTTTATTTAGCTCTTCTCTTGAATTGCCTGTTTTCTCACAACACATTCCTCAGTCTGTCACAACCAGTCATGATGTTTTTCCAAAAACCCTGGAAGACACTCTAAGGCTCTGCTTCTGCCAGGAATCCTGTTATAAAAAACATTTCTAATACTTGAGCACTTTCACCACAGCAGGATGAAAGATGTATCTTTAAAATTCATCAGGTAGCATGTTTTGAAGCACTGGTACAGGTGAGATAAATGGCTCGTAGCACATCAGCTGTTGGGGTTGAACCCTGGGGGATACCAGGTGCTTGGAGGCTGAGAGCATGACTGTCAAATTGTCACATTCTGTCACACTGTCACTCATAGCCAAGAAGTGCTGTTTTGGTGTATGTGTCTGAGAAATGAAGCATACTAACTTACTTTGTCTAGGTTTTGGACCTCACACCAGCTGAACTATCAGCTGGAAGAATACTCCAGGGACAGCTCTTCTTCATATCCAAGAAGCTTTCCAACAACTTACAGCTATTTGATAGGTTCTTAGACAGCCTATAGTAAAAAGGGTTAAGTGCAAACAACTCCCTTGCATCATCCCGGTGGAGTGCCTGATTACCTGACCACATCCTACCTATGAGGAACTTAGCAGAGTTATGTCGTCTGCCCAAAGCCACGCAACAGGTTAACAACTAAATCTGGAACTACAGATCTGTTGCTGCAATGGCTGGACAAGACAACCTTGCTGGCAAGTTTTAATAAAATCATTGCTCTCATTCAGGGAGTTAGTTACATTGTTATGCAGGGAAGCTATACATTGCTGTGAACACTAACTTCTGCAGACTGGAAGGGCATGGGGCAGGAGCTGTCTCTTGCCTGGAGGCTTCATTAGCACAAATCTTGCAGAGACTGGGACCTCATTAATTTGTTACTGTGCAGAGCCAGTTTTAAAATGCTATCTGAAAAGAGCTCTTCAGATGACTGTAATACCAGATTCTGAGTTGCAGCGATTCACTATGCAACGATCACTCTTGCACCTGGCTTCTATGAAATGCTTAGCCCGACAGACAAGACCTCCCACGCTATTTATCCATTCAGCAGAGCTCAGCTGGGATGGAGTGCTGGCATTCATCATGTCTGACCTAAGCAAGAAAGGGAACCTGTCAATAAGTGTGTGTGATCCCAAATCAATTCCTCCATGCGTAAACTACATATGCATACATGTATACTGTAATACACTGTATAAATCATTCATTAAATACACAGAGACACACATATATGTTTGTATATATGCTATGTTAAAATTAAGCTTGAACATATGAGCTAAAGATGTTGTGAAGTATTGATTGCCTTTGTTACCAACACAGTGCCTGAGACCTGGGAGCAGGAAAGGTCACGTCTTTTTTATCCACTGTGATCACCTCAGGCTCTGTTGCAATAGACATTATTTGATCTTCTCTCAGAAGTACTTGGCCTTTTGTTTTTTATCTATTAGGGCCGGTCTGAGCTATGTTGAGAAATGTTGGGCTCAGTATTTGCAAGAAACATCCATGGCTGAAAAGAATAACAACACGGAATCACGGTGTGTGCTTTGTACCCTGCAAAGACTAAGAAATCTTTCAAAAATAATGGTGATTTGCAGTTGGATGGAGTCTGACAGTTGACATCTGAGCCCATCCAAGTATATGATGTGATTCATATTACTTGGTGCTAAACTGATGTTGCTAATTCTTTTGTAACTCGTCACAACAGAACAAAGATAGTGTTCACTATTTTATTAAGTGCATGAATCAGTGGGAGAGCTGAAAGAAAACAAATGGATCACTGGTGAGACTAAAAATGCCTCAGAGATGTGAACAGTGTGTGTCTGCTGACTCTGCGGTTGTGCAGAAAAAGTCAAGGAAGGGTTTTAAGCATGGCTAGCCACACAACAAAACATGCTTTGAGCTGACAGTTTAAGGAGGAAGCTCTCTTGCACGCTGTCTGTCATTCCCATATGATTTAAAACACAGATATGCTACAGACAGAGAAATGTACTTATCCTCTCACTGAACATTAAGTTACAATCATTATGAAGGTAAACCCAGCACAGGAAAATCAATTATGGCACCAAGGTAAATTACTCCTAAACTCAACGTGTAGTAGGTGCTTAAGAACAACTTTTTGCCAACATGAAACTGCAGCAGCTCTCTCCAGCGTTCGTCAAGCACACTTGCCTGTACACTGACTGTGGGATGCCCATCATCCTAAGATCACCACTGAAATAAAGAGAAAAAATTAAGTGTTAGTAACCATGGTAATAACCCATCAAATATCTGAAGCATGAAGGAATTTCATAAATGTGACAAATACATGTTCAATGCCAAAGTCAAAAATCCTCGGGTCATTTCTCCTTTGGATGATAAGAGTGCTTTACTTGACTGTCTTAGGCAGGAGACGTGCTTCTGGAAAGCCTCTCAAATCACAGGGCACAGAGGAAACCAGTAAGGCAGCACAATCCCTGGCTGTACCCAGGGGTACAATAGGGTCTTTTATTACTGAGTGCTTGAAGGAGAGGACAGGTTCAGGCAAGAGCAGTGAAGCCATGCTGGACTTTTTCTAGTACAAGACACAAAAATGAAAGGGGACAGACAACCCCAACGGAAAATGTTTGATGAATGCCTCTGGACTCAGGAGAGAAATCGTTCACATAATGGCACAAGAAGAGGCATCTGCCTCTGGCTCTCCGCTGGCTGGCACTGCTGCACGGTACTAACTGCTGAGGCGCCCGGCACATGCCAGCCCGAGCTAGTGCTTCAAATACTGGCACTGAAGGTGCTCTAGAAAAAAGCAGAGTTATCCAGACCATGGAAATCTATACGGAATTCTGGAAGGATTCTTATTTTGACAGAGCTGAGGAAAGAGCCCAAAGTATGGCTAAAGCTTACTGTTATTTTTTTAATCTGGCTACGCTTTACAATGGCCTCCTGCCAATGGCAATTTGAAGATGGAGTTATACCTGGTTTTGCTCTTAAACAATATGAAAAGCTGGAATTGCATTTTCACAGTTTCTAAGGAAAAAGAGTTTTTTCCTAACAAGGACTCTGCTGAAAAGGACTCTTTGCTGAAAAAGACAACAGGTTTAATGTTTTAGGATAATAGTTCTTCCACAGAAAACTGAATCCCTCAACTTTTTCAGTCTGGTTTGGGGATCATATCGAGTAATTTCTGACTCCTTGGATCCTGCTCAGCCAAATCATGAGGCTCCTAGTCATGTCAAAATTGGATTCATGTATTTGCTGAGTTCATGCTCTAGAAATACAGAAACAGGTCTCTAACACCTGTTTTGCATAAAAGTCTGGAAAGGCCTGCTCTTACTCAAAATTTTAACTTGCTGTTTGGGAAAACAGCATTAGAAACTTGTGACTTGCAGCAGGAACAATCAATCTGGTATCTTTAAGCCAATGTTGCAGAAACAATTGCACTAACTAAAGTCAGAGGAAGAAGAGCAGAAAAGGAAGTGCCTGTTTTCATTGAGACTGATGTTTAAATCTAGAAGTCACCTTCAAAAAAGGGATTGACGTTTATGCAAGGATGCAAATGTCAGACTGTGCTTTTTTAAGCTTGGATCTGTTGAGACTGCTCATGCTTTAAACAACAGGTTTGAAGTGTTTGTACCTAAATTTGGACAGAAAAGCCTGGACTCTTGAACAGCAGCTTGTATCTTTTCCGGGGGGGGGGGGGGGGGGGGGAAGTATTTCATTGCAGTTAATCATAAACTTGAGCTATTTTTAAAAGTATAACCCCCCACTATTTCTGCATGTTGCATTCAGCAGGACAGACCTAGACTTATCTGACAGCGGTGATCTCACAGAATCACACAGAGTTTCTTCCCATAGAGCCCAGGACTTTCTGCTACAGCCAGGTGGAAGCTATCTTCCATGGGGCAAAAGGCATTAGAATTTATCTTAATCACGAACAGGTTGAGGGCATCCAATTAAACTGAAACTTTGGTTTTGGTAGCTGTGCTGCACTGACCTTAAACAAACGATGACACACATTTCAACAAAGGCGAACTGTGTGGAGGTTCCTGTACAGATGTGCCAGATTCATGCTGCATGGGAACGATGGATTTGTTTGTGCAAAACGCTCAGAGTGATATCGAGCGGTTTGTTACCGATTTCTTTGGAAAGAATCATTGTTTATCTTTGTCTGGAGGGTATGTCTTCTCCAAAGTTCAGAGGGAGTTTATTTTTTTAGTCTGTGCAAGCTCTATTTGGCATCATTCTCCATCCTGCTACTCAAGGTTTCTAATACGGGGATAGATCTGCGTTCTCACCTACCATTTAAACAGGCACGTCTGCGGAGTAGGGCCTCTCCAAGAGGCATGACACATGGCAGTGCTTTGTTATAAGCTCAATGCGCTCATTGTAACTCGCAGGTCTTGTGGTAGGAAGGTCAGTGTTTCTGTACTCCACGGCTAGACATATATTGTGCCTGCTAAATACTGCTGTAGTATTTCATCATAGTGGGAACCCAGACAATACGTCATGCCTTGCATTAATGTGTAGGATCTTGAAAAATCAATACAGTTCAAATAACAGGGGACTGCTGCCCAATCAGTTACTATTCCTATGACACACAGGGGAATTTTTGCAGGTGCAGCGTTGGCTGTGCCATTAAGCTGCCACTGAGCATGCAGAAAGTACAACGGGCTCTCTGCTAACTCCTAACAATTATTCAGAGACATGCAAGGGCACATATTATTGGAAACACAAATGGTTCCCTTGCTCCAGACATCTCTCCAGATTAATTTTTTTTTGGTACTACAAATACAAAAGTCAAATTCCTCAAGGGAAGGCCAGTCCCTGAGTCAGCTTTTGTGTCCAGCAAGCCCCAGACCAAAGTGACCGTATTTCTTTTGCTGTCTGAGGGCCTGATCTAACAACCATTAGAATCAATAGAAAGGCTAATTGATTTGAAAGACTTTGGATAAAGCATCTAAGGCCACAACCTGCACCATTTCAGTCACCAGAAAATTTGACGTTGACCTCAGTGAGTGCAGGATGAAATACTCGGGCTTTTGGTCAGCAGGTATTTAAGTACATGCATGTAATTTATTTCATTTGTAACCATTCATGTGCTTAAGTACTTGTCAGACTTGCAACAAAAGCAGGCTGGTTGCCAGGTTGAGAAGAGGGGTAGCTTTTGGACCTGCCCCTCTCCTACCAACAGCAATGCAATTTGGAGGAAAGAATAAGCAAGCCCATTTTTCCCACCATTTATTCACTATAGGGAATTAAGAAATGAGATAAGTGAAATGAAGAGGAAAGAAATTGGAGCAACGCTACAGAAAGAGAAGAGCTTCTTTCCCTTTAATTACTTCTCAGGGGACTGTAAAAAATAAAAACACTAGCCTTTTAACTTCATTATGAGTCTGTATCTCAAATACAACCCAAGCCTTCCTAGGGCTTGCCTACACTGGAAAAATACATTATGTTAATTGATTAACATGTAATGCTTAATGTAACAGTCAATATAAACAAAGACTACTATGTTTAACATTTTTTGTTGTTGTTGACCCAAGGTAACCCAGCTGCCAAACATGACAGCTCTTGTCTATGCTGAGTGCTTTGTATCACCTTAATTAGCGTGTTCTAACACAAGGTAATTTTGCAATACAGATAAATTCTTTGAGGCATTTATTCTGTAAATTTAATTTTCTGTCTCTCCTACCTTGAATGCACAGACACGCGCCTCTGCCATTTCCCCTCCCCCATTCAATCTTGGAGCCCCGATCATCAAAAATCAAAGAGACTTGGTAGGCTTTTTCCTGAGTCGCTTCAACTTATAAAACTAAAATTCAATCAAACATACAGCCAGTTTACGCCCCTTGATAGTGCTGATGTTATAAAGTTGATCCCATAATTTAGGAAGGGTTAGTTCAGCCTAGAAAAATATAATCAAATACCAGACGTTTGAAGTTTTGGCAAAAATGTTGCAGATCATACAGCTAGACAGTTTGTCAGTCAAATTACACAGCCTATTCCCAGCTGCAGGAAGACACTTTTCAGTGTTTTTCCAAAATTTACTTCCTCCATTTTGTTTTACACAGAAAAGCTTTGTCCTTACAAGGGGAAAAAAAGTGTGCAAAAAAGGTATTATTAAACACTGAGGTTAAAAGATCAAGAAGTTTATCAGGACTCCAGCAACTGTAACACACTCCTGTTGCACGCCTTGTATTTTAGTAGAAAATGTTATAGCTTGTTACAAATCCAGTTACTCAGCACTACCAAACCCATGAAAAATCCTGAATTGGTAAGATGTGTTGCATGTAAAATAGTTTGGCTACTCATCACCCATTTGTTTCAGCATCTTCCAAAGGGCGTGGATATTTGCCCGCCCAGCATTCTCTGTGGTCTGAAGCAACTCTTAACACTCTGATATGTTTAGAGTTATATTAATCGACTGAAGGTGTGTGGCACAGCTACACCAGCCCTCCCAGCCTGTAACTTCACCGCCTGGAAATTCCTTTCCTTTTAGCTGTTCATCTCGCAGAAGAGCACTGCATTTACGTTCATTGCCTCTTTTTTTTTTTTTTTCTTAAAGAAAAACAGGGAGTGGGTGGGGTAAGTGGATTAACATACAAGTTTTCTAGGGCTTCACATGTGGGACTTGGAAACTTTACAGCCCAGCCAAGGTGCTTCAGCCTAGTAATTGTTGGGGGATGCGATGCTCCCCCGCTGCTCGCCTCTGGTGAGACCCCACCTGGAGTGCTGCGTCCAGCTCTGGAGCCCTCAGCACAGGAAAGACATGGACCTGTTGGAGCAGGTCCAGAGGAGGGGCACAAATATGATCCAAAGCGATGGGCTGGAGCACGTCTTCTATGAGGACAGGCTGAGAGAGTTGGGGTTGTTCAGCCTGGAGAAGAGAAGGCTGCGGGGAGACCTTATTGTGGCCTTTCAGTACTTAAAGGGGGACTACAGGAAGGATGGGGACAATCTCTTTAGCAAGGCCTCTTGTGACAGGACAAGGGGTAATGGTTTTTAACTGAAAGAGGGTAGATTTAGGCAGGATATAAGGAATGATGAAGCTGGTGAGCCCCTGGAACGGGTTGCCCAGCCGAGGCACGGATGCCCCACCGCCGGCAGCGTTCAAGGCCAAGCCGGACGGGGCTTTGAGCGCCCCTACCTGGTGCCAGATGTCCCTGCCCGCTGCTTCCGTGAGGACCCCAAAATTAGCAAAGTTATCCGCAGCCACCGGCTCCGGTAACGCGTGGGGAAGGGGCGGGGCGGGGCGGGGCGGGGCAGGCGGCCCTGAGGTCCCGCCCCCCGCCCTGCCCCTTCCCCCGCCCGCCCGTCACGTGCGTTAGCGACAGCCGCCGGCGGCACCCATTGGCGGAGGGGCGGGGAGGGGCGTGGCCGGGGCGGCCGGGCCGTCAGCTGCGCTCCGCGGCCGTGACAACAAAGGGCTCCGCGGGCGCGGGGTCGGCGCGGCTGCGGGATCGGCGCTGTGCGGGTGAGTTTCCTTTGCGAGGCTGGAGCTGACCACGGCGCGGGGGGCGGCACGGTCAGCGGTGGGCTGAGCACTCGGGCGAGGCGGCGGAAGGCAGCAGCAGAGTGCCCGTCTCCCCTCGCATCTCTCCCGGCTGCTCCGTCCTCGGAAGAACATCGGGAACGGGAGGGTTTTTCCGCTTTCTCCCCCGCCGCTGCCTTGTCCTTCCCCCCCCTCCCCGCCCAGCGGCGGGGCTGGGCTCCGGAGCGCAGCCGGGAAGGTGCGCAGCTGCTGCGGGCTCTGCCGGGTCAGCCGCCGGCTCCGCCGAGAGCGGCTTTTTGGAGCCTCCTGGTGGTAAATAGCAAGGCTGCGAGCGGAGGGCGGGGGGGACCATCGGGCAGGCTCCCACGGGGAACTGCAGGAGGGATGTGAGGGGTGTCTATTTTTGGGTGTTTTTGCTTAGCATGCACCCTATCGCCTTTGCTAGGCTAGAACGGGGGGAAAAAGGAAAAAAGTTTCTTTATGCAACAATACAATATTGTTGTCATGCATTGGTTGTGTATCTGTAACAGTGCTTTATCACTGCTGTAGCTGAGCTGGTCATCCCTAGCCTTGTCTTTCCTTGCAGCTGATACAGTTCCTGTCTAACAACCAGCGTACCTCTCTTTCAGCTGCTCTCTCATTTGACTCGCCTAACGATGGCCCTCGCTAACGGCAGCAGTGTCACTTCTTGGTCCCCATCTGACTTGCACAATAGAGTGCAAGTGTGGCATTTTGAAAGGCACTTGTCCAAAAGGATGTCAAAACATCAGCTGGTTTCTAAATGATTCAGATGTTTTTTTTGGGATGGGGGAAGGGGGAAATGGGACAATCTGCTTTTGATCTACAGAAAGACATTTATGGGTCAAAAGTTGTGGGTTGTTTAGCTTGTGTTCTCAGGAACAGTGATCTATCTCCCTTTTCTCTCTCAGAGGTTAATTATTTGGTGTTGCTGTGATTCCTGTGGAGCCTTAACAGAGTGTGAGCTCTCACCTTGCTCCACGCTACACGCAGAGCAAAAAGACAGCCCTTGCTTGAAGGAACTCCCAGTCTAGATCTAGGAAAGAGGCAGTGTGTGCGAGTGGCAGTGGGAGCATGGGGAGAGCCAGCGCTGATCAGCAGTTACGCTACTGCTTGGTAGTGAGCCTAAAGAAAAAACAAGCTCTTTTGTTCCTAGGCCTTGTGCCGGAAGAGGGTTAGGGGTGGATGTGGAAGGTGACTGGAAAGCTACAGGCTTCAAGCTTTCACTTTGAGTCTGTTTCCTTATCTGTAGCAAGTTCTGAGTATAATTGAAGCACTCCAACCTTCTCAAGAAGATGCTTAGGTGCGCTGTGTGCATTCGGCGTTTCCTTAGGTAACCCATCCAGGGCTCAATGACCTTAATGGTTAAAAGCGTTTCCTGCTAGTAACCACTGAAAATTGAAGTTTACTGCAGTTAAAAGCCACTTCTGCTTGCTGTGGATGTAGAAGAAGGGAATAAATGTTTACCTCTTTCTTTACAGAATGGACAACTGTTGCCATTTTTTTCTTCCCTGTTGTTAAGCCTTTCCATTTTTCAGACTTTATCATTTTTCTTTAGACTCCTAACCATTCATGTAGCTCTCTTAAAGAGACCCCAGATGTTTAATTTTCAAGTGTGGTCCTAAAAATCAGCCTTTTATCACTACTGCAGCTGAGACATTTGTTCCTAGTCCTGTATTTCCCTGCAACTCGTAGCCCCTGTTAAAGAGCTAGAGTGCATAACTTATTGAGTTATGCTGCACCTTTTCGTATTGCTTCTGAAGACTACTCTAAGTTCTAATCCTATCCTTTTGTGCTGTTTGAATAAGGAGGTAGCTGCATAAATGTCTATAGGAGCGGTGTTGCATGGAGCAGGTGCTTGTCCTTGCATTGAACAAGTAGGTGATGGGGTCTGGTGTCCTGGGGTAAGATGATGTAGAATGCCAAAATGACCCTTTAGAGGGGCCTGAGAGTCACAGGATGAAGCCAGGAATACTGGCCTTAAATAATATTCTTTATGGGTTGTATCTTCTCTTAATGGCTGGGTTTGTCTAGTGTAGTGTGTCTACTCCCTTTCTCTTTCTGAATGCAGACACTCATACTGTCCTACATGCATATCTTCTTCCATATTTAATTATTAAGCAGGTATTTAATAATTCTGGCATGCTGTGATAATTCAGATATTACTGTGGTGAAATTAACTTGTTAAATTGGTGAACATTTTTCATGCATAGCCTTTCCTTATTCAGCTACTTTAATGGCTTCTATTTATTGGCTCATACGTAAACACTGAAAGGCTCTAAGCACACTGATCTGAGGTGGTTGAATGTTCAGCTTCTCGCTAGTAATGGCATTTTTCATCTTAACTGCCAAATGCAGATTTCAGGCTTATGGTGACTAATTACATGTAGATGTAGGGGAACATATTGAGAAATAAACATTGGTTTTAATCAAGTATACAGGTTACTTTTCTTTGTTACTTAGGCTTGCATACATGACTAATTGGGCACTTGCCGTGGAAATTATCCCACTGGTAACTAGGTAGTGCAGTTTGAACCTGAAGAGGGGACGCGCCTTCCTGCTGTGTTAGCTTGTAGGCAATGGCCCTGAGCTGTGTGTGATGGGAGAGAAGATATGCTGCCTTGGGCACCCTGGGAGCCCTTGCAGGAGTCTCTGGGAGAGGTGTGAGGCTGTGCCAACAGAGGAGATGCGAAGTCTGGAGCAGAAAATGTGTGCTTGCCCCTTGCATCTCTCTCAGACCAGGAAGAAGACAGGCAGGGATTACAGGGAGCACCCCAGTGAGTGTAGGCACAAGGCTTCTCGGCAAAAGTCCTCTTCTCCTATAGGAGAAGTTGGGGACCAACAACTGAACAGACCTTTGCACAGGGAGGAGGATCTAGAGGAAAGCACTCAGCTCTGAGGAGAGACCTAGGCTTTTTCTTTGTGTATCTAGCTGGGAGGGAATGGTGAATGCCAGTGAAGCTGCCTCTCCTCTTAGGGAAAAGTGTTCACTGGTTCCTCAGGCTGCACTAATGAGAGGGTTTTTAATTTGTTCCCTAGGGCTCTTACCTATTGCTTTGTCATTAAGACCCCTGTCATCATTTTTTGCAGGTTTCACATAAACTGTTTACCAGTCATGCCTCTGCATGTCCCGTACCTAAGCTGATAAAGCACCTATGCACTTTAATCTCAAGTCTATGCCAGTCTTCTAGTACAGTGTGAGCTGTGCCTTGAACCTTGGATATAAAGACCTACCAGCCAAAGTCTTGTTCCTGCCTTAGTAATGTTCCAGAGGTTAAATAACATGCTCATGGGAGAGATTAATAGCTTGTCCAGCCAAGAGCCAGAGTTCAGTGAGAAAGAAGACGACGAGTGGATTCTGGTTGACTTTATAGGTAAGACGTCTGTCAAACATAAGCTCTGCTTAGAAACCAATAGCTTGGGAGAAACTTTACCTAAGCAAAACCGGTGTGGATTAGAGCGTAGGGTATCTTCCAAACAAATGTACCAAAACATGTTACGTAAACTGATGAGAAAAATGATGTCAGGTTTATAAGCCTGACACAGGCTTCAGCGGAACCACTTGTACAGATAAAATGTTTGACTTATTACACAATTGTATTGCTTTACTGATAACGGTTGTTTTACGTGTCTAGCGTGGATTGTCAGGGAACTCCCTTTTCCCCTCCCTTTGCTTCTCAAAAAAAAAAAAAGTTTATATGCCTGCTGATAGGGGTTTATTTCTGTTTCCTTGTTTTTCTTTTTTTATATCCCATTTCTGGCTACGTGCAACCTTGCTGGTTTTGACCTCCTGCAATCACCAATGTCCATGGGTTCCTCTCCGCTGACTAATGGCCACCTACAGCAGACACTTGCACTAATTGCTCCACGGAGGAAGCGGACATCACTGAAGTATCAGCCACCGATGGCTCGCCTGTCTTCTCTTGTTTACCGTCTCCCTTGGAACACTTGCCAGAGGCTAGCGAGTCTTGCTTCATCCAGTTTGAGTCATGTCCCATGGAGGAGAGCTGGTTTATCACCCCTCCCCCATGTTTTACTGCAGGTGGATTAACCACTATCAAAGTGGAAACTAGTCCGATGGAGAACCTCCTAATAGAGCATCCCAGCATGTCTGTGTATGCTGTCCACAATACCTGTCACAGCCTTAACGAGACTGGGTGTGGAGATGAGGAGTTTCACAGCCCAGGTAGTCCCAGGTATGCCTGACTTCTCTTGTCAAGGACCTCTGTTGCTGAAAATATCTGGGTTCTATTTGATCAGCTTAGACACTTAATACTGAGCTTTCCATCTTATTTCAGAGCAAGTGAATAAAGCATGAGTACTACACAAGGTGGGTAGGGTGGTCAGGGCTGCCTGCCTGCTTAGAAAAATGTTATACAAGGTGACCATGTCAGGAAACAGTTGGGTATGCTATTTTGACACTGAGGTGAATATGTATGGAGCCTCGTTGTTCCCTCGCAGAATATGTTCCACTCCTGTTGGTGGCAGTTAGCTCTATAGCTGATAACATAGATTTGAAAGCACTTTGCCCCCTCCATAGCTATGTGTATTTTCATACCTGTTAGTCAGTACCCTTTTAGTCACCTTGTGAGGTGAAAAAAATATTACTTTAACTATCCTGACAGGAAAGTCTGTTTGGTGTTTTTTTTTTTTTTTTTTGTTCCTCAACCTGGTGATAGATTAGGACAAGATTAAAGTTTTCCACAGGTGCCTTGTGGAAAAAGCAAACTGAAATAGTCCACAAAGCTTACTCCCCTCAAAGTCAAAAAAATTACACTGCAAACTTCTACTTTTAGCAAGGTAAGAGGTTGCACTGCTTGAGTTGGGGTTTTTTGGGGGTGTGGATGGTCCTTAAAAACCTACGTGGAATATTCCATGTGGAATTACTGCAGATGCATGTTTGCTTTGCACTGCTGCTTTGATATTAACTGTCCGGTATATACAGCTATATCAGTATAGTGCACATAGACATGTACTAATAGAGTATTTTTGCCATTATGACTCCACACTTGCCCATGTGTTCATTGAATTGGAAATAAATGGGTGTTTTGTGAATCCTGGTTAATAACAAAGACTGACTTTTCCTCCCATCTGGTGCCTACAGTTAGAAACAATCGGACAAAAAAAAAAGTCATGGTACAGTAAGCATTGTTACACAGGGGGGAAAAATTGAGCATAGTGGTAGAGTTGCTGTAGGTAGATGCCCACTGACTTTTCTGATGACCTCCTTGTCATAAAGTTCTTAGTTGAAAGAAATGAGTGACTTTGAGATGATATGCTGCTGCATAATATTGAAGTGTAGTGCTGATACTGTTAGTCTTGGAGAACATGGGATTTGTATAAATATTCGGGGAGGGTAGTTTGTGATGTTAAGCATCAAAGGTCTAGCTTAACTTAAATCGGGGGGAAGCTATGAGCACACAGGACCTTTAAAATGAGGGTCTGAAGGAATCTGCAAGAGAACTGCAGGCTGTGAGGCATACCCTAGTGAGAGACGGTAGATCAGTTTATCTAAAATATCAATTATATTGGATAGTAACACACAAAGTAAGATTCTGACTTTTCTCAGTGACTTGTGAACTAGGGATACTGGTATAAAATCTTCTAGAGAGATCCCCCTCTAGAATGTTATATTATGCTGTACAGTTAAGCTACTTTTATGTGTTGGGAAGCTAAAGGTGTGGTGATCCTCAGCTGGCACGTGAATAAGTTTCTTCACAGTGAATTCTGTGCTGTTGCTTCGTCAGAGGATCTAAGCTTTTGCATAAGAGCTATTTTGAGTGGCAGAACTGGGAGTAGATTTAAGTCTAAAGCTGAGGTAGATTACAGGAACTAGGAAAATGAATTACACTGGTAATGCACTGAGTTTCAAAAGCTGTTTTGAAGTCTCTAGTGGTTTAATGGTTGGCCATTTAACATTGTAGGGCCAAGAAAAGCTGCTTAAGGCACACTGGCACAGTAAGTACTACTGTTTTGGGACAGTGCTTTGTTTGATCAGGCTGCTAGCAACACTGCTTCCTCTAGAGCCTTGTCTGCCAAAAAAATACTGGTTTTAGGACTAACCTCTGTGCCAAATGATGTTACTTGATCAAGCCTAACTACATCTGCTTTAACAAGCTGAAACGCTAAGTGCAGAAAAATTACTTAAATATTAATTGGGGTGGGGTCTGAAGCCTTTTAATTTTTCTTGTGAAGTCTGGCTCTGTAGCGCAACTAGCAGGACACTTACGCTTTCTAGCAGAAGAGTTGCTGGGGGTGCAACAGCAAATGTGTGTAGCAGCGGTCTGGCTTTAGACACAGCCCCTCTAAAATTACATTTTGACAATCTTGATGGAAGCTCATCACCCTCTTCTCTTAGTGCCTGGGGCTCGCTAGCATCAGGCTACCAAACGCAACCACTAAGGTACCAAAGTGCTACGTTTTGGAAGAGCGTGTGGCCTTTTACCTAATTCAAACCACCTCTGCTATCCCAGTTTTGCTTTAAGATGGCAAGGAGGAGAGTGTTGGTTTGCAAACCAGTGCTGGAAGACTTTTTGATAAGAAGGGAAAAAGCATAAATATCTTCAACTAGTTTTTCTTCCTTTTGTGGAGGAAATATACTTGTTCCTTTTAAATTCAAAGCAAAAGGATGTTGTTTAAACCTCCTCTGTTTTGTCAGGTTAGTCATGTTTTTCCGTAACAAACCACAACACTTTGTATTAGCAGTTGATGTCCTTTGCTAGTTAATGACATGCAGAAAGGGCATGCTTAGGAAATACGGATTCTAATAACACAAGGTGGTGTGGCCTCATAGCTCCTTACAGCTTTCCCCAGAAAGACTTCATATGGAGTTCCACCTCTAGCACTGTTGAACATGTTAAGGGATCACCCCATATAGGAAACAGTAGCCCCATATTTGCAGGCACCCTCATATAAATTAAACTGGTGTAATCTGCATAGAACTTGTTTACAAGGCACTGTGAGTTGATTTGTGATGTGCTCTTTTCTTATTTCTTGCTTCATATTTCAAGTGCCAGGTGTAGGACAGTATCCAGTGAATGAACAAGGGAAAAGCAGCTGTCACACATGGCTATTCCAGAATATGTAGGCTTCAGTTGGTCATATTAAGCTACCCAAGGAGCCAAAAAGCAACTGGATTTGAATATTTAAAAGAAAAATTAGAAGGGAGGGAATATTCTCTTGCTGACAGGGAGTATTTTGCTCCTGTGTGGAGTGAGGGGAGGCAGAAGATCTCACTTCTCTGCCAGGCACCTGCAGCCCCCCTGAGAGCAAGGCTACAAGGGTGTACCATGGGCAAGGCAGACCAGACTTATGTCTACAGAGACATCATACAGTAAATGCAAGTTAAGCTCTTCCAGAAGAGACTTTATTATAGAGTCATGCTAATGCTGACAGACTTCCCAAGAGACCTCCTGCTCACATCTGAGCAAGCTCCTGGTCTTGCAGACATCTTTCCTGGGCACCGCTGAGTTGACAGCTAGTCGTTGGACCCTGGGTGGGGAGAGAGAAGGCAAGCAACTCTGGTGCCACTGATGTCACACCAGCTGTGGCACTCAGGCTTGGGATTTACTTTGCTTTTAAAACTGCCAGGCTATTTTTAGCTTTAGTTTGGAAGTTTCAGGAAGCACTAGTGATTGTTCTGTTAAGTAGGAAAGTCCTTTTTCAATATGTCATTCCCTGCTTGCATAGGCTGCTGGTTTGTTTTTCACTAGTGCATGATGGAGTAAGGATTTGCCAAAACCGCTGACTCTCTGCTCATGAAATCTAGAGGGCTGGTTGAGGAACAGTCCTTCTAAGTTACTTCCCATGTGTGTCACAACTGCTCTATCTTTCCTATTCCTCTGCATGAACATTGTTTGGATTTATTTGCGTGGCTGGCAATCCCAACACGCTTTCATTAGTGTGCTCCTGCTTTCAGGCTGAACCACCTATATTCAAGATGATTTTTAAACCAAACTTTGCCTAGTGGATAAGTCCAAGTCTTCTAAAGCTGGAGCAGTGTGACATGCATTGCTTTATATTTCTGATCTGTATTGCATCTTGGGCTTAGGGAGGTGGGGTGGGGAAGGAAGGGCATTAACAGTGTAATATGCCAAAAGTCCAAAGGCTATTGTGTTGTCTTCGCACTAAAAGTGAGTTAGCAGTGCTGCACACTACTTGCCAGTGTGGTTTTCCTAAACTGACTTGACCTCGCCTCAGCCCAAATATCAGTCCCAGTAGATGTAACGGTGCCCTTCTGAGATGCTGGATACTGATGTCCATGTCTCTTGCTCTCTATAGCTTGCATGTCTTTCCAACACAGCTCAGGAATGACTGATACCTGCTTGTTACATTTCTAGACTGGAGGCCCAAAATGAAACAGGACAGCGTGTTCACTGCTACATCACAGCTCTTGCTACTCATTCAACTTTTCTGGAAAAAAACAAGAGCTTTCGTCCTACTCACTGGATAAAAGAACATAATGGAAGACACTATCTCAACAGAAACGGTTTCCGTCGCCAAAACCTCACCAGGGATTGCCACTCTCGGCAAATCAAGCACAATGGACTGTTTGTTCACCAGCCTTGCCAGCGTCAGTTCAATTACTGATGGCTCTCGTGGTTTTAATCTATGGTCTAATTGTTTTTACGTTGCTTTTGTTTTTATGCATAGGTAAGTGTGGTCAATCTGAAGCTGATCATCAATCCCTCAAACACAATCGTAACTAGTGTTGCATTCTTTTGAAACGACACATAAATCTCTGAACATCTTGCAGCAAGTCCTAAACGTTGATGTTAAATGTCAATGTCTTGGAAGCCTATCAGTGTGATAGTTTGTGTGCTGTTTTATAAACTATGATGTATAGATGGGTTCTTAAATGGTATTTTAAAGAAACTTAACTGAGATGGAAATCAGTTACGTTTTGCGTTAATCAAAGTGGAGTTAGAAAATTTGAGGTTAGCCCTATGCTTTAAAGACCAGTACTTGACAGCTTGTGTATCTGTCTGTAATCAGCATATATGATTATTTTCTAACAAGGAAATACTATAGCTGCCAGTGGATATTACATAGTTACTCTGAACTGTTACAAGAAGGACATCTAATCTAAATTGCCTAGTACCTGCTTGTGTAAGTGGAGTCTGTGTAGGTGTGTTAGGTACTTAATATGGGTGTCAGTAAAGGGTTAAATGTCCCCCAAATATTGTTGCAGTATGATACGGCACTGGTGTTACAGATATAGTACCTCAGTGGAATGGAAGGAAAAGTGTACCTATGGGTTAAGTGCAGATGCACAACCCAGAGAGCTGAACTGGGTTTTACTTGGTACAGCTCAAGTTCTTACTCCTTTCTCTTTCTTTTGGTCTTCGAAAGGTATATTTCGCCTACCCTATTTCATTTAATCTCTAGTTAAAGGAAAAAATGGTGGATTGATGGTTCTTTTAATCCCATCAGTAGCTGACTGCTCTTTAAAGAAGTCAGGCTGATGGATGGTTATTTCTGAGCTGCTAATTGCTGTTAGATAGTCTCATATTTACAGATTGAGAGTAGCTCAAAAGTAGCTAGAAGGAAGGTTTTAGCAGTTCTCCTAATTTTCTCTCTCTTACTCTGAAAATGAAGTCTGAGTTAATTGTGACTGGAAATGAAGGGCAGTGTGTGGCAGGGAGAAGAGTATGCTGAAAAACAGTCTTACAGAACTAAACACAGTGATAACAGGGTGCATAAAAATTGAGATAGATTGGCAGTGGTTGTTCTCTTAGCCCATTTGGGGCAGAAGGACTGGATAGCACTTCTGTGGGCCAACAGGAAAGAAAAGCCATTCAAAACTAACAAGTGGCTTTCTTAAGAACACTGTGCAAGATGTTTTGGAAGTTGGCAGGCACTTAAAAAAAAAAGCAAAGTTCACCTGTTAACAAAAGAGTGTATTACACAGCAGCCACGTGCCATGCTGAACCCCAACAGATCAATCTGGGAAGCAGATTAAATGGCTTTGGAAGTGTGGAAGCAGAACTCTGCACTGAAAGAAGAGGGGAATGTAAGTAAGGTTATCCCTCCTTTCTGTCACTGCTTAATGTGACTTACTGTTTTGGTTTTTTTTTTTCCTTCTGTTTAGTGCCTAGGGCATTAAAGTATTAACATTACATTCAGCCATGTCTTCCAGTAGTCCTTATACAGAAGTTAGTATAAGGAGTCGTGTGAGGAGTCTTTTGAAATTAGGCAAGATCAATAATGTGAATTATTCCAGACCTATGAAGTATTTTAAATTCAGCAAAATGCCTCAATTTCACTGAAGCAAAAACCCAACTATTTGGATTAACCTTGATGTAGTGGTAACATTGCACATTCTGGAGCTGGAATTGTTGTGGCACACACTTAGAGGTTATAAATGTTGTTCCCCATACACTGTTTCACTGCAGATGTCCTGCTTTACTGGGATTAGTTAGGTTTGTTGCAAAGGGATATTGACAAATGGTTAAATGTACAAAAGCAATAGGTGCTTTCCTGGATATACTAGTCTCTTTTTTTTTTAAAGACACATTAAACTCACATGGACAGTGAAAGAAAATAGAACTGGTCATGTCATGAATTTCCAAAACAGATTTGTTAGTACTTTTTTCAGCAGTATGTGCCCATGTCCATACAACAATTCTTTTGTGGTCCACATACTCTGGTTTATCTGCAAATAGCTGTAGCTTCACCAGTCTCTCATCTGTTCACAGGTACTCTTACTTGCCTCAGATTATCCACCTTTATCACTCCAACTTTTTTTGCCCCGCTTAAACTTCCTTTTCCTCACTGCCAACTTTCTAGCTCAGGAAAACTCTTTGCTTTCCTTTATTATTTTTCTTTATATGAAAGTAACTACTTTCCTTCAGCTTTAATTTTCTTAAAGTGAAATGAAGGAAGATGGAGTCTCCACCTCCCTGTGTCAGGAGTAAGTAATCCTTTAACTCTTAACAGGGAGACGGAGTTGCAAGTATAAGGCTCCCAGGCATTACAATGAGAGCCTTGGTCTGTTCTTCTCAGTAGGCAAGTAAATGCAACTTTAGACTGCTCCTAGAATTGGGAGATACTGATCATCTTATACTACATTACTAGATGACTTTCTGGTGATGAAAACCTATATCTTTCAGGATATAAACTGTTTTGTTGCACAAAGCTGTGCTTCTCAATTTGTAATATTGGAAACCATATTATTGTGTGAGATAGTACTGCATCAATGGCTTTTTGTTAATTTGTTTTATATATTTATGTTGATCTAGCCCTGTTTTGTGCCTGGAGCTATTGGGCGATTAGATTTGTTTTGGTTTTCTGTTTTAATAGTGAGCTATGTGGCTTTTTATATGGTTTTTGAATTGTATTAAAGTGTGTGTGGTTTTTTTCTTGTAAAAGTGGAGGCCTTGCACTGTCTCATACTGATTGATATTCATGAATCTTGCTGAAACTATTTTCATATGTATTAGTCAATAGACAGACTTGCATTTTAAACTGTGCCTTCTACACAGCAAACTTGAAGATTCAAAAGGGACATTTCAGTTAGGATTAATACTGTACATCAGTCTATGCATATATGGCAGCTTCTCTCCAGAGCCACTTCTATTTGTAGCAGTCCTTTGGATATGGAAGAATGTCCTGGCTCTTACTTTTAATAGTTTAACACAAGCTGAAAAACAACAAAATACAGCACTTTGCCAAAAAGTAGCATTGCTTAACCAGTGTGTATTTACTAAAACAATCTTCTGTATTTTGTTTTCATAGTGCGTTCTGCACACCATGGGGAGACATGCTTTTAACTCTCAATAAAAAATGGCCTATTGAAAATTGTCAGTCTGTTCTTTTATGTTACAGGTCAGTCAAAATCCAAATGCCTGAGCACCCTATCAGGTATGGTAGGTACAAGGGCCGAGTATCTCAGAAGAGTTGCTCTAGTACAGAAGTCCTGGGAATCAGTTTGCATTGCTGATCAAGTGGCAATGCATGGTCTAAGGAGCATTACATGTCTCTGCCAACTGCTGCATTTCCTGATCAGCATGCGATAGTGCTGTAGGTGAACAGGACAGAGAGAAAAACATGTTACTGCTTAAAATGTGCATGAGGTAGGGGGGAAAGTTTTTCCTTATTTAGGCTGAACCTCTTAAGAGAGTCTCAATTCATGCCCATTGCCTTCCATCTTCCTGCCATGGACTGCCATGAAGAATCTGGATGGAAGGCTGCTGTTAGCATTCAAGAGGTCAAAGCAGGGACAGGTAACCTGTAAGCGATGTAGAGACCCTGTGCAAATGTCCAGGGTTGGGGTTAGGGAAGCCAAAGCCAAGCCATCTGTAGCTGAACCTGGCAAGCGATGTGAAGGACAACAGGCCTTCCATATGCATATCAGCTGCAAAGGGAAGATAGAGAAGACATGGTCCTGCTGCTAAACTAGGTGGGAGTCCTCATGACAGAGGACATGCAGAAGACTTGAGGTAGTCTGTGCCTTCTTTGCCTTGCTCTCTACTGGTAAGACCAGCCTTGAGGAATTGCAGGCCCCTGAGGCTGGTGGGAAAGGCCTAGAGCAAGAAAGATCAGCCCTTGGTTGAGAAGGATCAAGTTAAAGAATGCTTAAAGAGATGGGACATACAGAGATCTATGGGACAAATCCATGACTGGCAAAGGAGCTGATGTTATTGTGAAGCTGTTCTCATTACCTTAAAGGTTATAGCAATGGGCAGGATTCCTGAAGGCTGGAAGAAAGCAAATGTCTTTCCTATCTTCAAGAAGGACAAGAAGAATAGGGGGAACTACAAGACTCAGTCTCACCTTGATCTCTGGTAAGATGATGGAGCAAATAATCCCAGAAACTATTTCCAAACATGAACCAGGAGGTGATTAGGAGTAGCCAGAATGAATTTATGCAGGAGAAAGGATGCCTGACAACCTGATAGCCTTCTACAATTAAATGAGTGGCTCAGTGGTTAGGGGAGAGCAGTGGATGTTGTTTATCTTGATTTTTAGCAAGGATTTTAACCCTGTCTCCCATAACATCCTCCCAAACTGATGAATCATGAACCACATAAGTAGGTGGTGAGCAGCAGGTGCATCAAGAACTGGCTCAGCTGTGCTCAAAGGGTTGAGATCAGTGGCATGAAGCCTAGCTGGAGGCCAGTTGCTGCTGGTGTATCCTACCAATGCTGGATCTTACAGTGTTAAAAACCTTCATTAATGACTTGGGTCATGGGGCAGAATGCGTAAATCAGGAAGCTTGCAGAAGACAGGAGTTATTTATACATCAGGGGGCTGTACTGCCATTCAGAAGGACCTTGACAGACTAGAGAAATGGACTGACAGGAACGTCATGGAGTGCAACACTGGGAAATGTTTCCAGGGAGGGGTCATCTACCACGTCTTTAGGCAACCTGTGCCAGGATGTCACTAATTTGCTAGAGACTGATAGGTTGGATATACCTTCAGCAGCTGGGAAAAAAACCACCACGTAATCTCCTAAGGAAACAAAAATTAACCCTAAGCAAGGGGAATATTTTCCTTCCAAAAGTGCTGCATTCTTCTGGGCTCCTGCTTGTACCAGAGGATGCTGCAGCCTCTGTAGCCCAACAGCTCTAGAACCATCCCTGGCACAGCTTTGGCTAGGATATACCAGCCCTCAGCCCGCAGCAGATGCCCCATCCCTGGAAACATTCAAGGTCAGGTTGGATGGGGCTCTGAGCAACCTGATCTAGTTGAAGATGTCCCTGCTCATTGCAGGGAGGTTGGACTAGATGACCTCTAAAAGTTCCTTCCAACCCAAATGATTGTATGATTCTAAGAAATATGGAGTTCTGTACCTGGGGATAAAATAACCCCAGGAACCAGTACAGGCTGGAGGCCAACTGGCTGGAAAGTGCCTTGGCAGAAAAGGTCCTGGTGGACACCAAGTTGACTGTGAGCCAACAGTGCACCCTTGTGGCCTCGACAACTAAAAGCTTCCTGGGCTGCAGTAGGCAGAGTGTTGCCAGCAGGTGGAAGGAGGTGATCCTCCCCCCCAGTCAGTGCTGGTGAGGCACATCTGGGTGCTGTGCCTAGTGCTGAGCTCCTCAGTACGAGAGAGACATGGGCATACTGGAGTGTACCCAGCAAGAGGCCCGGGAAATGACAATAGGATTGAAGATAGAAATAATGGGCAGAGGCTGAAAGGTGGGATTGTTTAGGCTAGAGAAGAAAAGGCTTGGGGGGGATCTAAACATCTGACAGGGATAGTAAAGAAAACAGAGCCAGACTCTCCTCTAGTGGTGATCAGTGACAGGACAAAAGGCAGTGGGTGCAAGACGAAGTATGGTGAATTCCATTCAGATGTAAGTAATAGGCTTACTTGTCTTCTCTGGGTTGTTCTTTTGGCTTCTTCTGAAAATGTGTGTGAATATTTTTTTCCCCTCTGATCATCAGGGTTCCTTGATATCTGTGGCTTTTCAAAGATCATGGAGAGTGGCCTTGTAAGGACATCAGCCAGCACTCTCACATGTTTGACTCAGGCTGCTGGGCTCCATGGAGTTCTGTGGGTTGAGTTGTTGCAAGTAGTCCCTGACTTGATTCTCTCCCTCTGAACAAACTGGGTGAGAAAATGATCTATTTAATTGAGCGATGAAATGGAATTTGTGCAACAAAGCATCCATCTTCCCAGAGGAAGCACTGAGTAAAACCTCTCCTTTTCAAATGTAGATTTTGTGACTTGTACATTTATCAAAGCAGCAAGTCTATGCTGAGAGCCGTACAGTATTCTGCAGGAGAACGTTTGACCAATTATGCCTGTGTAATCGCATCCATACAGATAACCTAACATAGCTATACTGATAGTGTTCCTCTTGGGGGTGCTTAGTTCAGACTTAATGCAGCTTTTTTAAATTTAGGTTGGACACTTTCCAAAATATCATGAACTAGTGTTTTTTAAAACTTCTCTGTGCCAAAGCAAGTACATTAATATAAAGGCTCTTATCAATGTAAACATATTGACTTAAGTTCTCATTTTACATTCTAGTTTTCCTGTTCATATAAATCCTTTTATGTCTCTGATGAAGCTAGCGTACTAGTTACTGTTCTCTGACACTTAACAATGATGGAGGTACTCTGTTTCCTCACTGAGTCTTGCAGTATCTGCTTTCTTTGTCTCGTCGACTTCTTTTGGTGCATGTTTATAACCACAAAATGCTGTTACCTTCATTATTCAGTAATACTTGCAAGTAGGGTTCAGGGTTTTTGACACATGTAGAAATGACTCATCAAAAGAAGAGGCCAGTGCTGCTGTGGCACTGTTGTTCCCGTCATGTGGTTGTGATAGCTCAGTCTTAGAATAAGTGGAAGACTGAACTGAGACTTAACAGGATGTGTATAAAGTTTTGTTTCTCAGCCAGCCTTTTTCTTCATCAAAATACTATCCTTGAGCTACTGCTGCATAACTAATACTTCAGAAGTTAAAGTCTCTTGACTGGTTACAAAGTTTTGTGGGCAGTTTGATAGTTGAACACTCAAATACCTTAATGAGGCAAATAACTATATTGTAATTTCATGGGCAAGCTAAGGAAAAAGAATAATAGCCAAAAAGAAAAGCCAGGTAAGAGTAACAAAACTAGGCTAGTGGCCAGGAGCAGACTTCAGATCTCATGCACACATGGGCTGTGCCGTAAGTCTATGCTTTCTCATGAAGTGCAGCCTTCACATTGTTGTGTCCAAGCAAGATGACCTAGTCAGGCAGTGTAATAAGAAATATAATAATGCCAAAAAATCAGCCTTTCTGAGTGCTAAAAGAATCCCAGATTCCCTGAAATGGGGCTCTGAGGATTAGTAGAGGCAGAGAAAGGTGGGGAAGAGGAGGGAGGCCTCAGGCTTTTGTAGTGACCAACAGCTGTTAATTTTTGCAAGGTGAATAAAGATGATGAGATCATGGTTAAGAAAGGCGGGACTGACATGGGCAGAGGTATCCCCTTGTCTACTCCCAGCAGTGAAGTTCAGCTCTAGCTCTAGTTTTTCTGTCTGTGGTGTGAGACTGAGGAATAGGAGATTGTCATGGTTTTAGCTGGGATAGAGTTGTCTTGTATTGTCCCCACCTTGTATGGGGAAGAAAGAGAGGAGTTTGGCTTCTGCAGCTCATGACAAACTGCCTAACAGCTGAATTAGTAAATACATCTTTACCAAAGATCTACTAATGGAGGGCAGTTTGGGATGGTGTATTATCTCCTGCACATCACCTTTGCCTCTAGAGAGATCAACAGCCAAGATTGGGGCTGTGGAGAATTTTAAGTCTTAGTCCCTGAGTGTTGAAAAGGTGTTTGCTACAGTGCTTGGAAGCTGGGGCAACATCAGCAAACACTCTTCACCTTTCATACTCAGCAGGGAAAGTCTTGAGCCCAGGGCCCAGCAGCGGTAGGTCTGATGAGGTGATGTGCGCCATCTGAATGAGGAACCACATGCACTGCTAGGTCAGAGGCTGAGTCAGGGAGAAGAGGCCCCTCCCCTGCAACCAGCTGCTTGCTTCTCCTGGCAGCAGGGGGAAGGGGTGTGTCTCCTAACGTGCTGCCTGCCCTAGGAGGTGATGGTAAGGATAAGTTAATCTATTTTGGTTTTAGAAAGTACTGTATTGTTGTCCTACTTGTGCTCTACATGGCTCTTTTCTGTGACATGAGATTCTTTCTTTTCACCTACCTACACTTATCTCCTGGTCCAAAAGGTGTCATGTTTACAGTCCAGTGGTGAAGCGATGCTGGAAAACATGAGGAAGGTGGGTCTTATTTCTTTGAGCTGCAAACAGGAGATTTAACACAGGGGTAGGTGAAGATAGGCTCAGTGCTTGGCTATTAGTTACAGGTGCTGCTTTGCACTGCAGAGGTGCTCCTCCTTACTGGTGTTTGACTGGGGGCTTTGTTCAGGATATCAACCATAAGGATTGTACTTTAAAGGTGCTTCGCCCTTGTGTTGAAAGTGGGAGTTTAAATGTTCACCTACAGGAAAGGGTATGGGTCTCAGACAGCATATGGCTAAAGTGTCTCCTGCATAAAAGGAGTTTCAGGACAAGACAGTGTTTATTCCAAGTTTCTTACTGTTGAGGAAAGTACATTGCCTTCTGGCTCTTATTAGTAGTCTCTTTCTTTCTTCCTGAGACAGAGTCTATTGGTTTGCTTTCTGACTGCTGGGAAGTGATGGCATCTACTTCTGAATGCAGGTTTAAAAGGTTGGTAACTCTCACTCTCCTTGCTCCTCCACTCCTTTAAAACTATGCCTTGAAAAAAATCAAGTCAAAGAGGAAATCCTTGTATCATGCTATACTGTTGTAGGTCTGACCCTCCAAACTTTAAGGGAACTGTTAACTTATTCTTGATCTCTACTTGAGTTTTCTTCCTCTATTATAAAAATAATTCTTAGTACTGGTTGTCTTAAGCTGATCTGATTGTCATACAGGCTGTTTACCAATAGCTGGTCATTGCCTGTGCTCTCTGTTGCTGCTATTGACCTTAGAAAGAGATATTCACAGGCTTATGACTGAAAGGTTTACTCTGTGTTGTATTTTAGCTAAAAGGTCCTTAATAACTGTAATATGGGCTCTCTCCCTTCCAAATGAGGTGGGGGGGGGAAACCAAACCCAAAATAAGTCAATCTTGTAAGTAAGGTCTTAAAAATATTCCTTGATGTATATTAAACTGGATCATGCCTTGTCTGAAAAAGTCTCTGAAGTAGAACAAGCAGGAAAGTAGTAGAATATTATTGGTTCTAATAGAAAACAAAGGGTTTGAAACATCAGGGTTTCAAGTTATTTCATGCTATTTAGCAGAAGAAAAACATTTTGGTTTGGGAAGGGTGCAACTTTCTACTAAAGGATTCCTCTTTAGGAGGGGTGTAAAGCTTTAATGGTGCTTTGCTTGAGCTATGTAGCTGGAGAAATTCTGTAATAAAAAAGCTTAAAACTTCTTTTAAAAACAACAACGTTCAACCACACAAGAGTTCTGGAGCAGGCCTTTCCCTTAAGTTATAGAATAGCTTTGACAACACGGCTGTGACTCCAAAGGACAAAGCCCAGCAGTCCAAGCATATTACCATAGTAAAATATTTACAGCAACAAAGTAGGAACATGGAGGGGGGGGGCAAATATTCTGTGCTATTTTGCGCCTGGATCACAGTGGAGCTACATGCAAATGTTTATAATGAAATATTGCTCCCTTCCTTGGGAAGAACCAGGTGGATTCAGAAGCTCTGGGAGAAGAGCAGTATTAAGCACGCTTGGTAAATGGATTGTTCCTCACAGCTTTTGACCTGTGCTTTGTAGATTCCTGGTAGGCTTGGGGCTTCTTCAGAGAGAACCATAAAAGGATAACCAAGAAAAGAAATTTCAGCTGTGTAAACTTGTATGGAAGGTCTTGTAATTCCTACCTTTCCAACGGGGTTCATACCTTCTCTGGAGCATACCTAGAAGTGGTTATTGGAGGGAAAAACAAACCAACCACTAGACTAATCTAGAAGGACTTACCAGATCCCAGCACAAATACTGCTTAGCAGTTGTAGCGTACTTCTAGAAGCTTAAAAATTCTTCTCTCTTTTACACTTATCCCCTCTAAGGAGGCATCCACATGATGAAAGAGGATGTACTGGGTGTGTAAACTCACTTGGAAATGTCCCAGTGTGGACTAAGTCACTTTAATTTTATTGCCACATCAAAAGGTCAGTGCATTAGCTTGCATTAAAGTCATAATTTGCATAAAGTCATAATGTCTGCAGCAGGACTTTATTACATGCTAGCTTCTGGATTTTCTTTGTTCTGTACTGCTGAAAACTTATGGGAGAAGTTGCTGGCAGGGTAGAGAATGCTTACAGGATCCGGTACATTTTCCACCACTGAGGCAAAACCACAAATATGGTGGCATGCGACCTGCAGCAGCTCACATTAAAAGGTGTGGAAAAATGAGCAGCATTGTCCTTATGGTCTTTGTGCTGAGACCTATTCATGGCAGACCTGATCCATTAAATTTTTAGCAACTATTCAGTTTGCAGTATTCTCCTTTCACGATGTGCCATGGAATTTACTCCTGTTGCACCAAAACTGCTTTGCTGCTTGGAGGCTGGCTGCCACCAAGCCCTAATTTGGCATCTGTGAGGCGTGGAGGTTTTTTAGTAAAAAAGATACTTTGTCTCTCCTCTCTTGCTAGCCCCTTCATGAAGTTCCAATTTTTTTTAACAAGTCAGCTATGGTAGGGTTTCAACTTCAGCAAGTCGGTTAAAAGGCCTGAGGTTAGAGTTAGGTCAAGTTTGCCCAAAATTCAGGAGACTACCTTCTCTCTGGAGTTTGTGGAGTGGGAGATGCACTTCCAGGCAGCAGGATGTATCTTGCTGGTGGACTTCAGTGGAGATCAACTAATAGAACTATCTCCATAAGGCTATGTCTACTTTAGGCATCCTGAACTATAAGTTAGATTTCTTGAAATGAGTTGATATAGACAATTGACAAAGATTGTTTCTAAGTGTCAATGGGCTTGAACAGATGACAGTGGTTTGTGGGGTTTTTTATATCCCTTTTGAGCCACAACCAGCAGATTTTCTTCATGATAGGAACTGGAACACGCATTTTGCAGAGCTCAGGAGTATAGTTGCAACATATCTCTTGTGTGTCTGTCATGCACGCTGCTTTACTTGAAGTTTGCAGGAATCATTGTCCCCCCTCCGTCAGTTGCTCTAAGCACCTGCAGTTGAGAGATGGCCCTTGCTGCCCAAAACTTGTGACCTGTTAATCTGCTGTTAGCAACCCTACTGTAACATCTCTGCCTTTGGGCTGTGCTGCCTTTTCTCTTGCCCTTTAAAATGGCAAAGCTGTAAGAAGGTAAGGATCAAAACCTGTTTATCATGCTTAATTACTATAATATGTATTTAGAGGCAAAAACTATGTTTACTCTTTAATAGTGTTACACTTGGGAAAAGAAAAAGCAGAAGTGAAAAAAATGATGGTGAGGTGGATTTACTTGAAGGCAGCTGCAGCTTTTCTTTGTGCTGTTTTGCAGCATGTGTGCTCTGCACTGCAAGAGAGGAGAGGGAAAGCACGGTTTGCTTCTCATCAGCAAAACTGGCCACAGGTGCCCTGTGTTGAGGTGAGGGCCTGCCACCACGCACAGCCCCTGCCATGGGTGCTTTAAGGAAAAACATGTGCTCAGAGCATTGCTAAGTACATGGTACTGTGGGGTTTCATTGCTTTTGGATCAGTGTGGATTTTCTTTTTTTTTTTTAAGGTACTTGTTAAGAAAACTCCACACAACCCCGAAGCGATGCTACCAGTGACTGGGAGGTGTGCCTGGCATTGAGGGTAAGCTTTGCCCTTCAGCATCGTCTCCTGATGGAGAAGGGAATTGCTCACGGTGAGACCTGCTGCCCTGGGGCTCGGTGGGACCCTGAGGTGCGGTGGTCAGCCTGGCTGACAGGTGTGGAAAGCTACTGGGCAAGGCTGTCCATGGGAGACCATGGAGGCTGTGCTTGGGCAAGGCCTGTTCCCTGATGGGATTAATTTCTCTGTGGTGAAACATGTTGCAAAAATGTAGGAGAGAGAAGGGACCTCAGGGACGGTTTCAGCCGTGAAGGCCTAGGCCCTTCGCAGCGGAGCCGGGTGCCTTCCTGGGGTGCACCTGGGTGAAGGCCATCCCTGTGTGGTGAGCCGTGTGGCGGGCAGCGGGCTGACACCCCCCCCACGCGTGGCGCGGGGTGCCGGTGGAGTGTCAGAGGGCTGGTCCCACAGGAGGGGGCTGTCGGCGGTGGCGCGGAGAGGGAGGGGGTGTCGCTGGGCGCGTTCCCGCTGACAGAGCCTGCCGGCGGCCACCCTCAGGCGGGCGGGAGGAGCCGCCCCGCCCCGCTCCCGCCGCGGCCTGAGGGCGGGGCGGCGCAGCGCGGGGCGCGCGCGGCGCGAGCCGTGTTTACATTCCGCCGCCCGCTGCACGTTGCCGCGGAGTGGCGCGCTCCGATTGGCTGGAGCTGGGCGGCGGCCCCGCCCCTAGGGCGGGCAGTGCCCTGCCGGGCGTGCGGCGTGCGGGGCCGCCCCGGCGGGACCCCGGAGCGGACCAGGACCCTGATACGGCGGATCGGGATGACGGTGCGGGGGGATGCTCCGCCAGCGGGGCCGGGGCGAGGGCAGAGCGGACGGGGCAGCGGGCGGCTCTTCCTGCCGGGCGGCAGAGCTCATCTCGGTGTTGCCCGCCGCTCTCCCGGGACGCTTCCCCCAAGGGAGCCGGGGCGGGCAGGACGCGGGGGTGTCCCGGCGGGGCAGCCGCTGGTCCCGGTGCTGCCCGGCGGCTGAATGGGCGGTGCTGGGGCGAGCGGGGCGCGGGTGGCGGCGGAGGGCGGGAGGGCGGTCGGCGGGCGGGGGAGCTGTCTGCCGCCTTCGCACATGCGCAGCGCGGGCCCGGGCCGCGCTATATAGCGACTTGGCGCCGGCGCCAGCTGAGCAGCGCGGCCCGGGCGGCGGCGGAGGTGCGCGGGGCGTGGTGTGGCGGGAGGGGGTCCCGCCGGCGGGGGGCCGTTATGGCGGCGGTGGTGGCGGTAGCGGTGGTGGTTACGATGGTGGTGATGGCAGCGGTGGAGGCACCGGCAGACTGGGTGCCGGTGTGAGGGGGGCAGCCGCAGCGGGGCGGCGCGGGAGCGGTGAGGCGGGGGCTGCCCGCCCGGGCACTGTTTTGGAGGGAGAGTGGCTGAGGAGAGGCGGGGGGTGGGTGCCCGCCGGGGCAGGGAGCGCTGTGAGGGGCGATGGCTCCGGGCGGGCACCGCCGGCGGGAGGCAGGGTGGCGGGACGGGGTGTCGGAGGGAGCCCGCCATCGCCTGCCGCGCCACACACACACCGGGACGCCCGGCGGCAGAGAGCCCCGCGGGAGGGATTGGGGGCGGGCGTGCGGGCTGCCGGGTTTTGGAGGGAGACGGGCGCGGTGGGGGCGGGGAAGCCGGCCGAGCCGCTTGGCGGGCTGACCCCGATCGCCGGCCCGCGCTGCCCGCCCGCCCGCCCGCCCTCACCCCATCCCGGTGGCGGGACCGGGGCTCCTTCCCCTCAGGGCAGGGGCTCGGCGAGGGGGTGACCGATGGGAGCATCTCCCCATCCCTGCGGTGCCCCAGCCCGCGCTGAGGGGTTCCGGGGGGGGTCCCCCCGTTGTGTGGTGTCCCCCCGTTGTGTGGTGTCCCCCCGTTGTGTGGTGTCCCCCCGTTGTGTGGTGTCCCCCACTGAGGGGAGGTGTCCTGCTGTGTGTGTGGGGTGTCTCGGTGTGCGGCACTGCCATCCCGGCAATCGCCCCCCTCCCCCCCCCCCCCCCCCCCGCCTTCCCCCCTCAGGTTTTGGAGGGAGCTTCGCTCGCAGCAAGGCGGGAGCGCGGGGGAGGGGGCCGCGGTCCTGCCCGCCTCCCTGTCCCCCTCACGCGTCGCCTCAGCACCCCACGAACCACGGAGGGGGGAGCGGGGGGTCCGATGGTGGCTCGGCCACTTTTGGAGGGAGAGCGAGCGGCGGTACCCCCCGTCCCCCCAGCCTGACCCCGCTGCGCCCCGGGGCTGGCCGAGGCGCCCCCCGGCCCTGCCCGGCCCGGCGCGGCGCAGGCCGCCGCCTCCCCGCTCTTTGCAAATTGGCGCGGAACCGGCGCGGCGGGAGCGCGGGCGGCGGCGGCGGGCGGCACGGCTCGGCTCGGCACGGCCCATCCCGGCAGGTGTGGGGGGCCGCCCCCCAGATCGCCCCGGAGGGAGCCGCTGCGCTGGCAAAACGTGTGGCTGCAGCGTGGGGGGGGGTCACAGCCCCACGAACACCCCTTCATCTTCTTCCGTGGGAAATGTCCCTTTATAGCTCCCCCCCCCCCCCCCCGGGCCAGATGAACCCAGCCAGCCTGAGCCAAACTGCTGGCATAGGTGGGCATCCCTGCATAACTTACTTCAGTGGTGTAACTCCCAGCAGGATGCGGAGCTGCCTGTGGTTATACACCACAGACGTCCTCTGCTCAGGCATTCCTTACACTACTAAAATACTTGTGCCCTTCTATTTCAGTTGTGTAAACCTTGCTGCTCTTTGTGATGTGACTTGTGATGCACGGTACGGAACTTGATCCTGACTTCTTGAGGATACATTAACTGAACTTATGTTATTCCTTCCATCCAGGTGGAGATCTTACAACCCAAAGAAAATGTCAAGACGCAGGTAAACTGTTAGCCTCATAACACACCAAGCTTATCCGCATTCTTCTAACAACTGCTGCTCTGTTAACATCTAATGTCTTTTTGCTTTTTGCAGTAGCCGGTTGCAAGCCAAGCAGCAGCAGCCGCTGTCATGTCAAGAAGAGTCTCCACAAGAACTGCAGGCACCAGAACACCTCCAGCCCAGAAAAAAGAGAACAGCAGAGGTGACTGGTTTGGGCAACTTGAAAAGTTTTGATAATATGAAAGTTCTCCAGTGCATTTGAATGGGAGAATCTTTACTTAGCTCAGTTAGAAAGTGGAGCAGGAGTAGCTACAGTTTGCTTTAGCTTTAGGGGTGGGTATGCTGGTCATTGTCAGTGTATTGATGTGTGTGTCTCTTCTCAGCAGGAGACTAAGAAAAGAGAAGATGGAAAAATTGCTAAAAAGCATCAATATGAGATTAAGGTAATTCAATCCTGATTATCAGCTCAAACTAGGTGAGGGAGCCCATCTGGTTTATGCTGGTGGGTGTGAAGGCATGCATTCCACACTAGAAAGTATTGAATAGGAAATTTCTACCTTCGGATATTAAAAACTGAGAGCTCTGCACCTTAGCATCTTTTCTTATATGTTTTTGCATTTTTATGCATAGCTTTGTTGTAGATAAAGGGTCCTTCAATGTGGAAACCACTGCAGATTAAGGTTAGGTGTAAAAATGAGAATAAAACCAGGTATTTCAGAATAATTCCACATGCAGAGTAGGTAAGGCCTAGAGGCAAGTCTAAACAAGATCATTGCACTTGTTTTAACTTGGGATGTGGCTTCATGGCCATTTAGTTAAGAAAACTCATAACCATGTAGGCCCTCTTCACTTTCATTTAATAGTTATTTTGATTATCTAAATCAGCTTAGGAATGTGTTTTAACAGTTTACTCCTAAACCAAGTGAGGGGCTTTACAGTTGTTTATTTTGAAGTGGGTTGGCAAAATAATGTAACTTTCTTTTGCAAACAATCTTGTCTGGAGTTATTCTGTTTGTAAAGCAAATGACACCAACAGCTACGGTGAAGCAAAACTCTTCTGGTTGTGAAGTTGTCTTTGCAAACTTTGTGTAGAGGAAAAAATACGCTGTGTAAGTATGCCAGCTGTACTTAGTCGTGACACACAGGTTCACCCCTACCTTTTCCGAAAGGGGGAAATCCTGCTCCCCTTTCTTTCCTGCCTTGATAGCTGGCCATGCGCTCTATCCCCTGCCTTGTTCCATTTTTGGTTCTCTTTAAATGAAACAGTATGCAGGTTTGGCTTGCTAATTTGGCACTACAGAATGCGTTAATGTTCTGCCAGGTTAGTGAGTTGAATCAGTCCAGCAGAGGGTCTGACAAGCATCAAAGATGACAAAAGAAGGAAGGGGTGAGACTTGGGCAGTGAGAATCACAGGAGAGAAGGAGGAGCAGGATCTCCCTTTTCTTGTGGCTGTGTGCTGTTAAGATCAATTTTGCTGGAATATGTAACTTCATTATTCAGGTACTTTGCCTGTAAATAGGTTGAGCTATACTGAGGAAATCATATGTAGTTTACTTTGCAAAACAGCTATATGGAAAAGTTTCTGTGAGGGGCAGGTGTTGCCATTCTTTGGGAATGGGATCCCCCCAACTCCACAGAGCATAATTAAAGTTCTGTGTCACCATTTTGAAGGCTGTCAGCCATTACAGCATTGCATGTACTCTATGCATGTGATACCTCCTTACTTGTATTGGTTATGTCCAACCAAATAATTATTAGTGAAACATGTTACAGAGTTAACTAAAGTAATCTAGAATTCCTTCTTTGAAGCTTTCTGCATGCATAGCTTTGGGTTCTTCTCCTTTTGAGTCATTGCATCCCATATTTGGCCTTGGGAGGCTCAAAGATAGTTCACAGCTGCTGCTTGCTCAGTGGGTATCTAGCTGTGGAGCTGAGATGGGTGGCTCCTCCCTGGAGTGCTTAATTGGAAGATAACAAGTTGCTGAATTTCCACTGAGAGACAGTAGAACCTCCACCCTCTCCTTTCTTTTCCCTCTGCGTAGATAGGACCATCAACCTTATGAACCTGTGGGTTCATAAGCTAAAGACAGTTGTCTTCCTCAAAGCTGAGTTTCCCAAATTTATCAAATTTGTTTATACATGTTTTGTCTTGGCTACAAAAGGCTTTGTTGGCATTTAATCTTTCTTGGTTTCTGCACTTGAATAGATGCTGAGGTCCAAGAAGACTAACATACGTTACATATATTGTTGTTACTGTAATCTGCTTCTCGCCTTCCTTGCTCTCATAGTAAAATCAGCATTTAAAAGATACCTTGTATATGTTGCAGAGTTGTTGGCCGCCCACGATAACAGGAGGCATCTCACCTTGCATAATTATTGAAACACCTCACAAAGAATCAGTAACCACTGACTTCTCAAGATTCAAAAAATATAGGTTCAGAAACCTCTTCATAAATCCATCACCTTTGCCAGAACTCAAGTAAGTTTACCAGCTGCAGCAGCTGTTGATGTGTTGTCAAATATGCTGAACTGTTGTTGCATTGTGTTTGTGTAATAGTGGGCAGTTCTCAACCCGTACCTCTACTTGTCTCCTCATCCCACAAAAAATTTGAAGTCCAAAAAAAGGACAGGAATTCTGGTGGGTTCCCGCTTCCCACCCTGATACTATAAATGCACTGGACAGATAACTTTTGCCTTTCAGAGCTGTCCTCTTATAACTTAAGACTGGAGAGTCTGAGTAGTTAAGAGGCACATAACAGTTAAACTAAAATTCTTTCAGTGCTGTTGGAAGTGAGTGACCAAAAAAATACTAAGCAAAGTTTTCTTTAAGAACTTAAAAATGTGCAAATATGCAAATAAACTTGTAGCAATATTGCTGTGCAGGTAGCTTGCCAAGGCAACGCAGTAGGCTTGGTGCAGTCAGGGTTCTAGACAGTTTCCCTTCTGCAGAGGGGTAGATTAGCTGACTAAATTGGATTTTTTGATTTCTGAATTTCTTAGCTATTCAGGTGTGTTAGATTAACACGCCGGTTGCTGTTTGCATCAGCCTGGCATTTAATGAGAGAGTTGTTAAATTTACTGAAATGCATCAGGGAAAACTTCCGCTGAGGTGAATGAGAAGAGGAGCAGAACATGAAGTGTTACTTTAAGAGAACCTTTCTAGATACCTCATGTTTTTATTTGTTCTGGCCAAAACTTGACCAGAACTGGGAGATGCCCCATGGTGATGTTTTGCCTCAGTGCAAAGCAATAGGTCTCTTTCACTCTTTTTCAGTGGGTTTCAAACTCAGATGCTCTTCTCTCCCAGCATTACTCCCAAGCCTGCTGAACCATGCTTTAAAGAGTATGCTTTTCTCTATACCTAACAAATCACATTTTTATACATGTTGGAAAGCTCAGTGCAAAGTAGTTTTTTAAAAAATAAAAATATATTTTTAAAAAAAAAGGATGGTGAATGAGGAATCTCATGCGCTTCTTTAGCAAGTTGCTGGAAAATGCTGGATCCCAAAGATATGTTCAGGTACAGAATTCCATGCAAGGGGTTTAATCCTTGAGGTTTCCCTCTTGTCGATAGGCAGCTGGTAAAGCTGAGCTCCATCCTTTCCGATCAGCTGAATAAGGGCATCATTTACTCTCCTGCCTTCTTCACACTTTCCTAGCTGCTGCAGGAGGATCATAATAGGAGATTTCTCAATGCCTGCCCACTTAAATGGGGACAACTGTGTGTTAAACAAGCAAGTATCTCTCCAGCTTCTAACTTATGGTGGCAGCAGAATGGAACTGATCTGGGTTAGAATTTGTAGGCGATACTAGGGATCAGGTCTGCTTAATCTCTCTGTGCTTTTGCTTGGGGAAAGGTAAATGTATAATTCCAAAAATTTCAGTGGGAAATCAGCATTGCAGGTTGATGTGCTGTCCCCCTTAGTAACTGTAGGATGAGAAGTTGATACAAGAAAAAACTCCACATCAATTAATGATAACAATAATTACAAATTAAAACAGAGACATATTAATGATACAGGCATCTTCTTCCCAAGTAGACTTGACTGTTAATAAATTATAAGTTACCAATAAACAAGAACTCAGTTTTTCTCACAATAGCCTGTTTCTGAGCCTAAAGGAAGGGATGGATGAGTGACTTTTAAACGCTATCTGTAAATGTTTTTCTCAAACTAAACCGGACAACTTTGTGTATGTTTTGTGTTTCCTGGGGAGTGGGGTGGATTTTTTTGTGTTGTGTGTTTTGGTTTTTTTTTTGTTTTGTTTTGGTGTTTTTTTTGTTTGTTTATTTTTTTATGGGGAGGGTTTGTTTTTTATCTTGCCCTCTGGTACAGCCACCTAACTAGGCAAAATAGGAAACTCTAGCTGTATGTGCAACTTTGGGATGCACACATTCAGTTATATTGGCTGTTCTATAAAACTGGACTTGCTGATGATCTTGGCAAGCTGCTGTACACTGATGTAAAGTGTTCAAAGTATACCTGCAGTTTTCTAATTACCATAAGGATTGTTTAGTATGCAGAATTTTTCTTCTTGTTTCTGATTCTCTGTAAACAATAAACATTATACTCCTTTTGTGAAGGTGTATATATACTCTAATAATGCTTTGTGTAACTTTATTCCGTAGCTGGGGAAATTCCAAAGATGTCTGGCTCAACATCCTGAAGAAGGAGAACAGATACGCTCATTGCAAACATTTCACGTCGCTACATTCTAGTTTGCAACCTCACATGAGATCGATACTGTTAGACTGGCTCTTAGAGGTGTGTTTTTAGTTACTTTGCCACGCGTTATGCCTGTGAAGTAGGCAGGTAAAAGTACAGCTTTTATGTAAAGGATCTAACAGCAAAATGTACTGTATGGTAAATGCTAAAACTAGTTTGCAACAAAAGGGTTACAAGTTACTGCTTTTGATCCTCTTGGTGAGCTACATTCAGTCTTCCCTGGCAGGAGACACCGAACCTTCCACACAGGGCAGCAAGCAAGGCCACTAAATATTTGTTCTTGCCACACTTTTTTCCTGGGAAGGGGAGAAATCTAGTTTTGAGGCAATTATACTGGAAATCCTATAGATGGATTAGTTATGGAGCTCTACCTTTGCATCTTAGACTATATCTAAGCCATGAGACAACTTCATCTGGATTGAGTACTTGAGTTACCACCCTGGCCCCACCTACATCAAGAGTTCTTGGATGTCAGCCCTGACACTATTTTCTGACTTTCCTAGTAAATTTTTAATTCTATCCTGTGAAGTGAGCAAAAGTAGTGCATTAGTGGTTGACATCTGAAGGCTCATGATGTAGAGGCTCTTGTTGGAAAACAATGATAAACAAATCATCCCTATTCCAGCCTAATTATTGTACTTCAGAGTATTCCAGTTGTCAAACAAAATGGATGTTCTCAATCTTGGCAGCCTATGCAAAGGAGGATTAGTGTTGTAAAGAGAGAGCTATGTTCTGGAGGCGTCTCCAAGAATATTGAGTGTATTCAGCCACCACTGCCAAAAGCAGCCTTTGACTCATGCAGTCCTTGCCCAACAGCAGAAGGGATCTTGTGGGTTTACCAATTCCATATCAAGTACTCCAAGGAAGCAGATGTTAGCAGTGCTCTTGCTGCCTTGGTGGAACAGTGCTAATAGTAGGGAATGTCAAGGGAAAGGAAAGGAGTGTGTGCATTTTTTTTTTAAATATAGTCTGAATATAAAAACTCTTCCAGTTGTGCACTTCCCTACTTCCTCTAATGTGTAATTTACATACCACCATTACATTGTGTTTTGTTGCTTTTTTTTTTTAATATCTTGAGCTCTTAGGAAATCATCCAATTTCCAAACAAAAATGTGAACAAGGGCCCCCTTCTTGTTGTCCAGCTCAGCAGTTCTATATGCCTCAGTGGATTAAAATCCCAGCAGCTTTGAGAGTTGTCCAGTAGCTCCTAACATTGTCTTCCGTAACATCATAACTGAGATGCTGTTTAATGTGACCCAGAATTATTGCTTGTGTTTGGGCAATCCACTTTTACAGAAGTTATGCCACTTGTTCGTGGGTGGGCCTGGTCTGTACCTTTTTAGTTCTGAATCTGGCTTGGTGCAGCAGTTAATAATATCAGAGTAGCACATCAATTGACAAATATTAGATCAGGTCTGAAAGAACAAGCTGTGGTGTTAACTGCCAACCAGTTGCATTTCTGATGGTCAGGAAGGCGGTTTAGTTTGCCAATGGGCGTTCAACCTTGTCTTAGGAAATAGCTAGTTAGTAGTGAGGTTTTATTCTGACTTTGTATACAAGCAAAATAATGAAGCAGGACAAGAAGCTTGGACTTGGGATCTATTTCTGGGATATTCTTTCCTGCTGGCTGTATGTAGATTATAAGTAATTTATAGATATCTAACTAGTTTCTAGTTGCGGAAGGGATACAGAGTTGTAGATAAGCTGGAGTTGTGGTAGAGCCACCCAAATTCAGTTAAGATTAGAGAGATAAAAATAGGTCCCTGTGTAAGATTTCCAGGCCTGGGCAGTCTCCTTTCCTTTTTTTTGTTGAACTGGCATTTGAACCGCTTTGATACAATGCGAGCATTAGAAGTTCTCCCTGCCAGGCAAACCCTCAACCGTACGGAGCAGATGGCGGTTCTTGCCATTTCGCTCCTGCTCAGCGAGGCTGTCGGTGTGCATGAGGGGCTGCAGGCACAGCTCCTGGCTTGTCTGCAGAGCCCCCTTGGGAGGGGGCTTCCAGGCTTATTTGCTGTAGAGGCAAAGACTTCAAGTTTTTTAGTGGTTCTGCCCTGGGACAACCTACTTGGAATACAGGGGGAATATGCTCAGTGACTTCAAGTTGAGGTTTGAGCCCAGAGTAGTCTTAAGCAAATTAGTGGGGTGTTTTGCTGTTTGGGGTTGGTCTGCTCCCCAGCCCCCCATAAGACTTTTCTTCTTTCCATGGAAAATTTTGTGCTTATTTTTAGGAAAACTGGATGCTATTTAGATAGGAAAAAGTATGCTGTCGAATTATGTTAGTGTATCATAGACAATCCACAATATTCCAATGCGTGCACATAGTTTTTTAACAGAAAACTGATTTATTTTTTTCCCTGTTGCAGGTATGTGAGGTGTATGCACTCCACAGGGAAACCTTCTACCTAGCTCAAGACTTTTTTGATAGATTCATGTTGACGCAAAAGAACATTAACAAGAGCATGCTTCAGCTCATAGGAATTACCTCATTATTCATTGCCTCCAAACTTGAGGTAAGAAGCTGTGGTACAGGGAGAAGAATATTAAGTTTGGAATAATTAAAAAGACAGGGATAACATATTTGTTCCTTCCATCTGCATCTTTTGAAATTGATGTTGCACATACAACACGGAAGGTCGGAAGGGGAAATTTGTTTTCTCTTCCTCCAGTTGTGCATGTGTCAATCTCTTGGAGTGTGGTCTTTGTCCTCCCTTTCCTCAGCAGCAGGGAAGGAGACCACATAAACCTATAAGGTATGCAAATGGGCTAGGAGTAGCTTCTGTTTGTTCTGTCTTTTTCCAAATGTACAGCAATTGGCAAACAGTCTCAGGAATGGGTGGGGGACTCGAACAAACCCAATCCGAAGTCTCAAACTGCCTGTACATCAGGCTGATGTCCCCCCTTTAAACCCATTTAGCAGAGGGTTGGTTTTTTTTCCCTTTTAAAGACAACATGATCAGTGCAGTGATGGTGATGTGTTATATCACACACGACATCTGCGAGCCCACAGCGTAATTTTGTATGTCTCCTTTTGTAGGTGATGGTAGGCTAGACTGAGAGGAAAACTTGGGATATAAGTTTTTATACTTTGAACCCCCCCGACTGAGCTGTTGCCCCTAAAGCTGAGGAGGTGCCCTACAGCAGTTATCTGTCCTAAGGAAGCGCGTGGGGCATCAGGCAGCGGAGCCAGCTGGTAGAGTGGCAGTTCTGCTGGCAAGTTCTCTTTCCCTAACACACCTACCTTCACGTGGCCCCAGCTGGCATGTCTGGGTTGGCAAGTGTTTTTGTTAACCAGCTCTGCACAATGGATTTTGCCAGCTACAGTGGCTGTGGGACTTTCTCTCATCTTTTTCTAGTTTTTTGTCTTTTTCTATAATCGACAAGACTTACACCGGCACTAACTGACATTGTGCATAGCCTGTATCGGCAAGCCTTTTCTAACACCGCAGCGTGCTGTACAAGAATCAGGATGGTATATGTTTTTACATCAACTGAAATAGCTGAGTAGAAAGTGGTCAAAATGAAAGCTGTTCTCATTGCTTGGTCAGCATTTATTTCCCCAAAAGCTAAGAAAGTTGCAATAAATCTATCATGTTCTACAATAAGTAACGTAGAACCTACTTGGTTTTAGTATCTCCTCATCCTGTAAATTTCAAGTCACTTCATATAATGAGCAAAACACCATTCTAGTGTAAGAAATGTTAATATTCCAGTATGGACTGAAAAGTATTTGCCAGTATCTTCTCAAGCTTTCTTAGAACTGTAAGGGACTCTAATCTTTGCTTTTTCCCCTCCCTCCCTTTAAAGGAAATCTACGCTCCTAAAATACAGGAATTTGCTTATGTCACTGATGGTGCTTGCAGTGAAGATGATATTGTAAGAATGGAACTTATTATGTTAAAGGTAATAACTTTGCTGTGTTTGTAAGTGCCAGCTGAAAGACTGTCCAGCTGAGCCTTGTGTTTGGTGTTGTTTATCTGCTTAGAAAAAGAACATGTTTAGTTTGTCCCTCTTTCTGCAAAACAATGAAACCATCATTGTATGTGCAGTGGACCTCTAAGGCCCCTGATGGGTTGAAATCCCTGCCTGTTGAAAAGGACAGGTTTCTCCTGCTCATGTGAAGGGAAAGGCTCTAACGGGTACAGCCAGCCACGGGACAGAGCAGATGGCTGTCGCTGTAGCGCAGTGCGCTTGCCAGGGCCCTTTGCTGTCTGGGGACAGGGTCCTCGAGGAGAGCCGGGCAAAGAACGAACACCACTCAGTGCTCCTTGTGTTGGAAAGGATCCCCCTTCACCATCACAGAACTCCTTACTCGGGCCTCCTTCATTAGGTGGTACCGGCTGCAGGTTCAGGCACTGGCCTGGGGGCTCGGGGGAAATACTCCTTTTTCCCACCTCCTGAGTGGGGGAGTTACGCGAGACCCAGCTGCACAGGCATTGGGGGTGAGATATCCATTTTTGTGCTGATGGTAATGCAGCCTGTTCAAAATGTAGTGAGCATGCAATGGAAAATGAGTATTTGTACTTGAAATTGTACGTAATCGTTAAGTCTCTTTTGAGGATCTGTGCAATAAGCTGAGCACCCTCAGAGGGGGAGGTGTGGGAAGACAGGTTGGGGCGCAAAACTATCCTCGTGTGGTCAGAGGTGCTTACCTGTTTGTTCAATGTTCGCAGGCTTTAAAATGGGAACTCTGTCCAGTGACGATCGTCTCGTGGCTGAACCTCTATCTTCAAGTGGACGCTCTGAAGGATGTTCCGAAAGTGCTGCTACCTCAGTATTCTCAGGAAAAATTCATTCAGATAGCGCAGGTAGGTAGTGAGCTGTGTTGGAAAACGCTTTTTGGAGTGGTTTACAAGTACGACTCAACATTGTACCCCAAAGCCATGAAAGAATGCTTTTTCCTTGTTTCGCCTCACCTGTTACTTTGTTAAGGAATGCAAAAGTTTGACCAACAGAGAACTTCATGCTACATTTTGAGGACAAGCACCCATGTGTTTCTTGTCTCCCTACCCTCACACATTTTAAGACTTCTCTGTACACAGGAAAAATAGAAATCCATCTTGGTTTTTTTTTAATGGCTGTGCATTCCAGTGGCAACAGCTCTGAGAGGAGGGTTGGGTGATTTAAGCCGACAGGGACAGTGAACTGTTTTTACCTGTAAATATCCGTAACAGTGTTTCTGTGTTCACCTAAAGGCAGTCTGAGGAGTGGTTTGGCTATTTTGAAACTGTTGTGGTTCGGTATTTATGGGTGTGTGTTGTGTCCAGCCTCAGAGGCGCTCACTGAAGAGCAGACATGTCCAAGTCACTGAACTGCTAGCTTTAATTTAAGAAACTACATTCCTGGAGTTCTGCTAAGAGTGCAAGCAGAATGTCTTGCGTGTCACTGGTGTAAGTGCAGACTGGTTTGCATCATAACTCTGAGAGAGCCATTTTAACTGCAGTTGATGCCAAAAATAAACAAGATGCCTGCAACTGACGCCAAAAAGCAGAGCCGTGTTACAGAGCGTAGGCTGTAGGAGGACTGCTGTGCGCACTGCAGTTTGAGACAGGATTATACTGAAAGTGTCGTCTTGTGAAAATTTGTAACTCTCATTTCCTCCTCTCTCTATTTGCTCAGCTCCTAGACCTGTGTATTCTGGATGTGAATTCTTTGGACTTCCAGTACAGAACACTAGCTGCTGCAGCGCTCTGCCACTATACCTCAATTGAAGTAGTTAAGAAAGCTTCAGGTAAGAAGCCGTTGTAAAGCTTGGTCTTGTCAGGCAGGGAATTCTGAAAGCTGTTACGTGCCTCCGGCTGCCAAGAGTGTGTTGGCTTGCCAGTCTGCCAAAGAGCAAAAGCTACACACACGCTAATAGTTTGTTCTTCTGTTCTGTGGGGCTTTTTTCCCCTCTAATTTCACTTCCTTCCTACCACTATTTCAGATGTTACAAAGACTCAGAAAAGAAGGAAACGCTTTCAGAAGCATAGTCTTGGCTAAGCAAATGAGGCAGATTTATCCTTCTTGCTTTTGGGCTAACACTACTGCTGCATGACTTCTGCTTGCTTTGGGGATCGTTAGCTGTACATGATTTGGCTACTTTTTTCTCCCAAAATGTAGTCAGCCTCTAGTCCTCCTCAGCTGCCAGTGGCGTTCAACTAACCTGTGTTTTAAGTCCTACAACCCTGTCCCTTATAGGATGAGGGGGATCACTTAGCACTGGTGCGTTGCCTGAGGTACCATGGAGTCTGTGAATGATAGTGTATGTTTTTAGAGTGTGAACCAAAGTCTTGAGCTCACACTGACAAAGTCACTTCAGCCTCCCTGGGAGAGCAACAGGACGCTTCGTGGCCAGGGAGCTGCTTTGCTCAGGGCACCAGTGCTCACCGCCCTCTGCCACCACACCACTAAGTAACAAGGATGGGAATGCTGGGAGGTTCTGCGAGGATGCTCCTTGATTTTTATCTGCAGTATTTGTTATTGTTTTAAATTTATAACCCTGTTGGAACGCTGTGCAACTCCCCCCACCATTTCTATGTGTATCGCTGTGTTCTACCCCATAGGCTTGGACTGGGACAGCATTTCAGAGTGTGTAGAATGGATGGTTCCCTTTGCCAGCGTCGCGAAGAAGGTCCCTGCGAAGCTGAAGAACTTCAAGAAAGTTGCAGTAGAAGATCGACATAATATCCAAACGCACACAAATTACTTGGACATGCTGGTAGGTGGTTTGTAGGTTTGCAGCGTTACACACCCCTTCTCCTGAGGCAGGAACCAACGCCTTCCTGCTCGCACCTGGCCTGGGTCGCCTCAACCAGCAGGGCCAGTGGTGCCCAACCTTTTGTTTCTTGCTCCTGCTTGATGGTGCTATAAACTAAAGGTGTTTTACCGTAACACTTGCAGGCTGTAAGCAAAGAACTGGTGAAGTGTTTAACTTTGTTGTGTAATATTGCTTTTTTTTAATTATTCAGTATCCTAACTCTGGAGCACTTGAATTGTACTAGCACTCTGAGGAATACTGGTGAAATAAAGTAGAAACTGTCACAGGTATTAACTCTCTTCTTCCTCCCCTGATACACAGGAAGAAGTTAACAGTGGAGCACCATCTACTGCCCCAGGTCAGTTATCACCCATCTCAACAGGAGGAATAATAACCCCTCCCAAAAGCACAGAGAAGAAATGATGTGGACAACCCACACCATGGACAATTTCAGACACAGGACCTGGTGCTTTGGAACAAGACCACACTGCAGGTGCCTCGTGTTCTTTACTGCTGCTCAATGCGGGCATCAAATTGAGCAGCAGGTGGAAATTGAGACCTGTGTCTTCCTAGAGACTTGAGAAAAGCTTCAGGCCAAGGGTGCCTCCAGGCTGCCACAGGAGCCTGAGCTACATTGGTCTATTCTCAGACACCTCTAACCATTCCTAACTTAAGAATTTCAGGAACTTTTAAAAAATGGCTGAGTGGCAGTTTGTCCACTCAACTTACATCCCCAACTCCCTTTAACTGGGGCTAGCCCTACAGGAGAACCTAATGACAGCTTGTACATATTACCTCTTCTTGACTTGTTTTTCTTCTTTTCTTGGTAAGGTCAGTTAGTCACCCCTGTGTCCTGGCATCCGGGGGTAAGCTGTTCACTCTTCTGAAACCACTCTGCCCTTGCATTACAGCGTAGCCAGCCTGGTATCAAATTCTAGTGCCACAGGAGGCTGAGAATTGAAGGTGGCCCTTCAGGGCCACCATGAACTTCAGTTCTAGTGTAGCACTGACCTCAGGTAAGAGTACAAGCAACAAACACGCTCCTGAAGTGCCCCTAACTGGAAGCAGTCTGGTCCATGAAGGAGGGGGTTCTCTCTTACAAGATGCAGCCACCACCTCTCAACAAGACCATGGGAGAAGAAGGGGAGGGGGTATGGGGAGAAGCGAGCTGCTGGTACTCTACAACCACTCATGTCATAGGAACAGTATTTTAAACTAACTGTGGAGCTGTATTTTATCAGTGTTTATAAACAGCATTAACTACTGTTTTCTCCTTGGAATATTTCACTACCTCTGTGTATGAGGTGCTTCACTTCTGTGCTGAAGTGACAGTTCTGGGAATGATGGGTATCAGCCCTCCTCCCTCTTTCAAGGTGCTCCTACCTGTGCCCCCAGCCAGGGACACGCTCTCTGTGACGTTATGCTGTCCACAAAGCTGCACTAGAGCATCAGGTGCCACTCCATGCCCCATTAAAGTCTCGCTAACCTCGCAAACTTGAATGCATGTCTTCTTCAAACAAGCCATTGCAGAACTAGCTGAAGTTGCTTCCAGCCTTCTGTACAATTTGTAAAAATAAGGGGTTTATTGTAAGATTTCATTTATTTCTAAAAAGAAAGATACTAGACTGTAAATGTTGTATAAAAATTTAAATGAATTTAAAAAATAAAGTCTTGACAGATGTTTTTTCACTTCCACACATTTTGTCATAGTCTTCCAGCATTAGCCTAGAAGTAAAGCTTGGCCATGGCTTGGAGAAACTTCTTCTTTCTTCTCTGTGCAGCAAGCTGTAGTACTTCCTCGGGGTTGCTGGCATTCAGCTCTGTCTGCCCAATGGCTTTTATCTCAAAACAAAAGAGGAGACATCACTAGCAAGAGCCCTCTAAGTACAGCTGTTTCATCTTAAGCATTTTCTGTCCTCCTTCAATGGAGGCTTTACTTCTGTAACAGGCTCTACCACCCCACCCCACCACCAGCAACTTCACATGAGCACCCAGGCTCTATGGGGAATTACACAACAAAATTAAGACTGGAAGCAGCAATTGTTTTCAAGGACAGTTTGCAGGAAGGTAAATCCCACACCCCCAGCTGCTCCACGTTCACTTACTGCTATCTGCCGCTTGTCTGTCTCGCCTCTTTTGTGGTGGAGATCTGAGGGGGAGTCAAGAAAAGACACCTGGGTAGGAAAGGGACCTTTTCCAGCCATGAACATCCAGGATGAGCTTTCTGGGGCCATGGGCTAGTGAAAGGATACATGTCAAATACTCCAAAATTGTGACATCCCAGATGTATTCATAGTAAGAATCCATGGCGTCATGACTGAAAGAGAACACAGGGTTAGATTACCCAACACCTTCACATAGGGTGTATTAAGTATCTATAAACTTTCTTGTAACATTTACCTGTTTTGTTCCTGCAATGCCTTAAATGCAGTTTTATAATCTACTTCTCTGAGGAACTGGCATAAAATAGCTACCTGGAAGGAAGGAAGGAAGGAAGTGATTTTCACAGCCTTAATTTCCCACAAACAGGTCTTCCACATAACACCTCAGTAATTCCACCCTGTTTCTAGACCTAACCAAGCGCTGGTTTCTACAGCAAGCGAGTTCTGAGCACCTGAACTTGGGGAGCATGCACAACCCATTCTGAAACACCAACACGTGTAGCAGCTAAAAGGAAGAAAAAGGGGTTTTACTCAGGGACTGACCAGTTTTCTAAATGCATTTACTATATTTTAAAATCAGAGCCTAATATAAGCCTTGTTACTTCTTGGCAAATGAACAATCCCACTGAACAACACTGGCCACACATGGTTATGAAGAACATGGCCAGGCTCCTACCACGCCCCCCAGGTACCCTACTCTCTCTCAACTCTACCAGAGAAAGAAAAAAAACAAAAAATCATCACTCTAACCTAGGAAAAATAGGACACCCCCCCCGACTATTTCTACTTTTTGCATTTCCAAGTATATGTTTATTCACTCGTTAATTTGGGTCCTTCTAGTGTACTGGAAGCAGCAGCACAAGTTCCATTTTACTGCAGGTTGCATTTACAAAGAAAGTTGGATTCAGTTTTACTTTTTAGAAAGTTCCCCCTCCCTCCCCTTAACATAAAAATACTTACAATGTTTTAGTAAATGCCACGTTTCAACTCTTACCTGGGTGTGACAGTTGAGTAAAGAACAACACTTGATCATTCTTTTTATCACCTACAGAATAGTTAAAAACCAAAACATAAGTTTTGCAATGCTAGTATTGGAACACAAAGAGCAACTTTTTTCTTTTTAAAATGCTAAAGAACTTTGTACATTCTCCTACCTCCCCCCAACAATTCCTGGGCTTTTGCACATCTACTGATCAACTGAGCTTTCATCACTTCGGAGACTTCACAGGAGCACGACGTGCTACAGACCAAAACACCTCTTCTGGCAAGCAGGCCAGGTGGCGGTCTGTTAAAGAGCTTCACCTTTGTCTCCTGCCACCCACAGCAATGGCCTGGCCTGGGTGGGAACAGCACAGCCTGTGGGCTCACAGGCAACAGCTCTTGCACCACAGCAAAGACGTGCCGGCGAGCAGCAGTGCTGCCAGCTGACAGCATGCTGGCCCTGGCCAGCGCGCCTGCGCCGCCTTAGCGCCTCGCACGAGGCACAGCCTCGCTCGGGCTGCAAACGCTCAGGGTCCCAGATGGTGCCTGAAGCTCTCACTTGCCACACAGACAGGAGCAGCAATTGGACAGGGCATGAAAATAACCTCTTTCCCTGGGTCTGGACAGTCACAACAAGCCTTCTGCCTACTAAAACGCAGCCTACAGGAAACACGGTGGTTTTCTAACGAACAAGAAAATGCCTGGATAAAGGTTAAAGTGGCTGCAAGACTTCACCGGAGCATGCTGCGGCTGGGATCAAAGATTCCCCCCAACACACACAGAGGTATTCAGGGGTTCTCACTCATGGCCTGCTTGCAGGTGACAAGCCACTTGTTACACGAGCTTGCAAGTACACAGGTGCACACTCCGCACAGTGCCATACCTCCGGCACGCTGTGGCAGAGGGATGTTACAGCCCTACCCCTCTCTGGCCAGCCTTGCACAGCGCTGCAACCCAGCTCTGCTCACTGAGGCTGGAAAAAAAATACCAGTGTGTGTGAAAAGGAGCCGATGTTACCTGGATCTCACCGCTGATGTGATCCACATTCCCGCCCCTCATCTGTGTTAGCTAGATCAGACAATATTTTCAAAGTCTTTAAACAACACACTTGCATTTGTCTGCACCATGGGCGGAAGCAAGCAGGCTCTACTTGTGTGGTGCTAGCACCAGAAGCATGGTGGGATCCGGGCGTTCCCACCAGCCGGGGGCTCAGGCCCGTGCTTCAGCACAGCCAGCGAGGAAGAGCGAGCGCTGCCCTAAGCAGGTCAGCCCGCCCAGCACTGTGCAGCACGCTGCGGCCCCACAGGGATGAGCTGGGGGATCGCCGCTCCCCACAGTGATGTGCGGGCTCTTGGCTTTTTTATTTGCTCACTACCACACTGGAGCCCAGTACCAGCCCTTTCCCTGCTAGCAGCTCTGGAAGTTCAGTCTCTGCGAACTAACAGAAAAGCCTTCTGTGCTTCAAAGATGCTTCAGATTTTCTATGGCCTTCAAGCAACAAGCAAAGAAAAAAACGGATCTATGAGGATTCACATCCCAAACGCATCAGACGGAAAATCATACAGGCTACAGGAACGTGCGCGTGTTTAGCAATTTTGTCTCTACAGAGGACTAGGATGCTGACTGAATCCAAAGAGGTATTTTTGCACATCTAATTCCCCTTTTAACTCACCTGGTCCGTGTACACGTCTGGTGGTACCATCTTATTGAAGAAGTCTGAGCATACAGCTCCTGCCTGTAGATAATAGTGAAGGGCTGCTGAATACTGATTTGTTGCTGCAGTAGAAAAAAGCAAAAATAAGGTCTTAAAAGTAAACACAGCAGTTATTTCTAAGACTCAGATCAATTGTTTATAGACTTAAATTGGTTACACATATCTCATAGCTGAATTCTACTGGGCAAGTGACTTGCATGTCATTGTTTGAAAAGCACAGACACACAGGAGACGGTAAAGCAGCGACAGAAAACTACGCATTCAGGAAAACTAGCAGCGCTGGCAAAGTTCTGCCTTCTGAGAATTACAGTTTCCTTTTCAGGTATTTCATCTTAAATCCATCACCCTCAAGAGTGGAAAAGAAGCTCGCCTTCACTGAATGTAGCACGTGGGTGGCAGTGAAGGAATTTAGCTGGTGCGAGTTAGAGAGGGCCGGCTGATGCCACTGCACCCATCTCCTGGTTCAGCACTAGTTTTACTCTCAGTATGTCCCTACTGAACCGATGTGAAGAGAGCCTTCAGGGTGCCTGCGGTGAGAGCAGTCTGCTCATCCACACAGCTTCTGAAACACGCACCTGGCATGTGCCAGGAGGCTCCAACCACTGCTCTTTCAAGTACCAGCTTCTGAGGCGTCCTACATAAACATCCTCCTCCAGGATGTTGTTCTACCTTGTATGAGCAGTAAATGCTGCCAGTTTAACACCTTGAATCACACTCCTGTATCTAAGGTGACAACTCTAAACACAAGGCTCAGACCACTAAAGCATCTTTGAGACAAATTTGTCTCCTTTGGAAGCAACAGGCTAGGATTTCTGCACTAAGTCTTACTGCACACCACAGACATCCTTCCAGAGATTTGGAAATGTGCACCTTGCCTCCTGGAATAGCCCAAAGCACCAGCAGGTAGATGGCAGAGGCACAGCACATATCCTGTTTTATTGCCAGAAAAGAACAATTTGGCTTATATGCTAAATTTCACTAGACTGGTCACAGCAGATAAGTTAGGTGGAAGAAATACCCAGCTGCCTATCAGGAGAGCCACAGCTTCCTCCTCTAGCACAGACACCAGGTAGTCCCGCACTTATCTAGCTACCTTCTGAATGTTCATGCTTCAGCACTTACTTCCCTCCACTCTACCCACATGGTAAAGTAAGCCCCAGGAACTGACTCTAGACTAGGGAATAATTTAACAAAGTATAGTATCACGTAGGCTGGGCAAGATTTCCCCAGGCAACTGCAGCCCTGGTACGCTCGATGATCTTAAGGGTCTTTTCCAACCTTAATGATTCTATGATTCTGGGTGCATGTCACGGTGCCCAGAAGCTGGAATACTTCATGCCCCAATTCTGCTGACTGCAACCAGCTGAAGGGCAAGGGTATGTCTTGGGAAAGTGGCAGGTGAGGACAGAACAACGGGCAAGAGCTTCCCAATACCAGACCAGCAGTTCATGCTCCTTCATTTACAAATCCCAGATACTTCCCTATATAAAATACAGATCCTCTCTACTCTGCTTGTCTTCTGCTCCGGTGAAGCTGGTCTCCACATTTAAAAGCAAGCACTTTTCATACAACTTTCCATTCACTTAATAAGACTTGAATGTTAGGGGTTTGCATAATTACACCACTCAATGACCAACTGTACCCATTAAAAAAGGTGAAGTTAACGATGACACTGACAGTGAAGTTTCCCTTACCCTAAAAGCAAGTCCACATGACCTATCAAAGCTCTGTCTCCCTGCAGGCTCAGACACCCTCCCTGACAAATTCACCCACACTATTGTGTCTGAAGATTTTAAACTCATGTATCACTTAAGCTTCTTTTCATAAGAGGAAATACAAGGAAGGCTATGTCAGGCAAATCTCAGAGAAGCAAGGTAACCCTAGAGACATGTTAAAAATAGGCATTGGTTTCACTTACCAAAATAAATATCTGCCTGAATAATTAGCCAGAAGTGGTTGTTTGCGTTGATAGTCAATGCATAGCTGACTAGCTCTTTTACTGTAACAGCCACAGCTTCAAAGTCCACTGACTGAAGACTAAAGGAAAAAAGGAAGAAAAATAATTTCTAAATGATTGTTTTGTCTTTTTAAACAGTAGTCTGATTTCACATCTAGTTTAAGTCCAAAGCACCTTGCATTACATGTCACACAAAAATAACCCCAGGGAAGACTTAGTGTTAACTAAGACTTGCGTTGATTTGTTTCAATACAGTAAACCTGACAGAATAAACACACCCTTCACAGACTAGGACAAAAAGTCAGAACTTTATCTGTGGTTGACAGCATAAAAGGGTTCCGTGCAAGAATATATGCTCTTACTTTCAAGAATTTTGAAGACAATGCCCGACACCACTACAAATTTATCACAGAATCCGCATAAATGGCCACAGACAGCAATCTCTGGAAACTCGTGGAACTAGCTTGGAAAGGAAGGCTAGGAATTATTTGGCACATTGCATGGGCAGCTCTTCCCAAAGCTCACGTGGAATCTCCATTTTTGAGAACATGTTTTTTCTCACCCTACTGCTAAATTCTGGTAACCTTGAAAACAGCTTTCTTCTGCTTAACCTTACAATATACACTGAGGTCTATGTCAGTGGCAATGAGCCTATTCAATCAGACCAATTAACAGATTAATGACACTAAGCATTACACACTTGCTCTCTGTCTCACAAGAGTCAACTCTCTCGATGCATACATGGGATCTAAACTGGTGAGGTTCTAGCCCCAGAGAGCCTCTACGTTTTGTTGGAGAAATACAGTTCAAACCAGCCAGAATAAACCAATACATACCGTATGCCACTTAGCATTTTGGCAATTATTCAAACACACCTCAAAAAATATTATTTTGTATTAAAATATTATATAGTGCACAGTTACATATAGCTCACAGTCAAGCACACAGCTAACACACTGCTCCATTTCTTGTACCCGCGTCTCCATCAGGACCATCAAATTAGGAGCAAAAACCTCTGTGCAGTCAGACCAATCTGCCCGCAAACAGAACGGGGGCGGCGATGCCCTTACAAGGCAGAAATCACACAATAATGAATCCACAGTAGCAGGAATCAAACCGTCCACGTAAACGCCTATTTTGAAAATTGTATTTTTAATTATCATCTTACTTGGGGATGGATGAGGGCCAGATGGAAATGTGCTCTGCTGCAATATCATTCACAATATCTTCCTAAGAGAAGAAAGATGATGAGAGACATAATGAAGAGAAACATTTCAAGAAAACCAAGAAAGATGTTTATGACATGCACTAACCCGAACATTATGAAGCTTGACAAACAGGGACAATATCGTGGTTAAAACCAATGGTTCCTGTAAGGAGAAAAAAAATATTCCCATGAACTAACAAAACTCCACTTTCTTCCCTAAGCTTTAAAGCTATGTAAGAAGTTCTGACATCATCGTAATTTCCTATTGAAACAGGGCAATATTTTGTTAAGAATCCTGCAGCACATGAATGTTGAGAGAAAGTTTCTGTAGGAAGTCTTTAATTACTTCAGGTTTTCCTGAATAACTGCTTGGATATAAGCTTTACTTAGGTTTTACACATCTTTAAGTTGTTTCTGTGGCTACTGCCTAGCCTGAAACTTAAACTAAGTATACTACAACTTTCCAGGCATTTACGAACCCACAAGATATAAAACAATTTCCCATCCCCTTACTCCTGCTGCTTAGTTAGGATGCAAGTAGCAGCTTCCTTCTCCCTCCAAAAGGAATTATTTGCTTTGTGATAGCGGGAACAAAATATACTACTAATGTTAACAAATCTCCACTGTCAGAATTCAGGTGGGGTTTTTGGTTTTGTTTTGTTTTTACAAGCTATTCTGTGCTGCTGTATGGCAGGTATTGCAAATTCAGTTCTTCAGCTACATAAAACACCTGTATAGCTATCAGATTTTCTGAATTTAACAGGAAAGGTCCAGAAATATACCAAAAGAAAGTTATAGTAGTCTTGAGAATGTGTTTGCAACTAGAACTCACCCGAAGCTTTTTGATGAAGGACAGCAATTCACTCCTAAATTAGGGATAAAAATATCCATGTAATTAATCGTCCACAGCAAAGAACACATGCAAACAGTACACTGGAAACTGAAGTCAGTAAAGCAAATTCTTCACCCCCCACAATACTCTTTCACTTCTATGTTTACAGATGTAGGGTATATGAAAACACTCATGCAGGTCATTCACTTTTAATACAGTCACTGGCAAGTTTTTTTACATTTAAAACAGGTTAAATAAGAAGTATCTCTTATTCCATCAAGCTATAAAAGGCATGAAAATCACTTTGTAGTAAGTCAACCACTGACTTTAAAAGGGAAAGCAATTGAACTGTACCATAGTTCTCCAAGGTAGGACTGCAACAGTGACCTACAGGCTTACAGAAGAAGGTACACCATGATCATTTATAATGTACATTGATTTCCTTGTCATGCCACATCAGCAATTGTCACCGTAAGGCAATCCAGACAAGCAGAGCCTGGTTGAAAAAGGTTTCACAGGGCCACTGCCCTTTACTGTTTGAATCAGAGGGGTCAGAAAAGATTCAGTATCCTAGAACACACCTGTACTGCTTCCTTTTCCTTGCCGGAGTATACAACTGACACCTACATCAAGCACATACCCTCTTCCACCCACCCTGCAGCACTGTAAGCAAAAGCAGCTGGCCTTTAGGCACACATTAACCTGATTAGCTCAAGAAAGGCAAAGAAACCATCGGAAGTTTGCCATGGGCACCCTTTCCAAGTTCTTAACATGAAAAGCTTTTCAATATAATCGTACATTCCAGAATTTACCAGAATAGGCAACCTATAATCAGGCTTGGACTTAAGAGCAGGCTGAACACACTTACTGAGTGGACAAATCAGAGAGTCCTGAATCAATTAAATCAATTAACATGTAACTGACAGTGAAATTACTCCAGTAAACAATATTTTCTTCCTTTCCCCTCTCCCCAGGGGCTCAGCCGAACTAGAATTCAATTTCAAGATTGAGTAATGTCTAGCTTTAGATTCAGAAACCTAAGAAAGCTTTCTGAATCTAAGTTTCTGAAGCTAAGTGTAGACACCTAGGCTGTGAGCTAGGTGTTTAATACCGTTAGAGAAGCAGCTCACTGATTCAGTCAGTGGAGTCTGCAGAGCAATTCTATTTGATGTAAAACAGACACCTCCAGTTAGTTAGCTAAACTGCCCTCTAGATGCCACTGGCTTTACTGGAAGATCTACACCGATTATAATGGGATGCACAGGCATATATGCTTCGGTGTCTGCATGCTGGCCTGAATCCCACACACTCCTTCCTCTCCTCTCTCTGAAAAGGAAAGTCAACGAATCACCACTAATACCCAACACCACTGGTCAGCAGATTGTTCACTCAGTAAAGATCTTTGGCCGTTGCCACCACTGTGATAGCAGAATCCAGACAATTTTTGAAGGGAACACAGGGTCAAATATACAATTCAAACAATCTTTAAAAATAATTTAAAACACACCTGTACATAATGCCCAGTGTAGACTCCCTGTGTTTTATCAAACTCACTCTGCCATCATTGCCCCGTTTGTGCTGGTTGGATACACTGCAGATTTGCACAACGACTTCCCAAAGGTCTTTAGCTGTCCGTCTACTTTCTTTGGGACCTGGAAGTTCTTTGCATGTAGCAGCCAGCAACTGTCCCAGCTACACAATGCAAAAGAGAAAAATAGAGTAACTACAGCTGTTCTGAATATTGACTACAGCAGAGGAATTGTTGGCATTTAAAATGGCTAAGCAAGTGATTTTAAGTTATGAACTACAAAGCAATGTGTCTAAATTTTGCAGCAGAGGACACTGAGGAAGTAGAAGACAGGAATTAAACATCAGAGAATTTTCCCCTTTATTAGTTTCCTTAGGCTATATTTCATTACTACGGGATCCAGAAAACAAGCTCAACTTAAATATGTTGCATAAAACCTTAAAACCATAAGATACAGTTTTACAAAGACTGGCTCCCTAGAACTCCTTTAACTTTCATATAATAATTAATCTGAACTGAAACTGGCACCCTCTGATATACAGAAAAAGCTGAACCTTAAAATGGAAATTAGGAAATACCACAGGTAAGCAGAGCAGGCAAAAAACGAATGTCCTGTAGTATGATCTGTGTTCAACTTCACTCCCTGACTTTGAAGTAGAAACATTGTTATAAGACCACTTTGAAAGTAAAGTTTCAAATAAGGCAGTGCTTGAATGTCTCCAGAAATTCAACACTGGTGCTGGGTTCAAATATGGAACCATTACAGTGCATTTGGAAAACAAGCGTCTTGGGAACAGAAAAACAACCAGACATGAAGCCCAAGATCTGTACACTTCTCAAACCTCCTACGTGAATCTAGGCCGAGTTACAGCTGCGAGAGGAGTCCTTTATGGAAGTGCTACAGGGTTTCAGTCAACTCATGGACCACAAGCACACATGCATGATGCTTACAGAATCAACCTCAGCTGGCAGCCAACAAAGGCAAAGAAGCAGTTTGTTTCATCTGTTCTTGCAGCACGGCCTTCAAGCCTTCTATCAACTGCCAAACTCACTTATTGCTTAGCCCTGTCTTCTATACCAGACTTAATTCATTATAGAAACCCAACACTCGAGACAGAAGGAAACATGCTTTTAAAAAAACAAAAGGAAAGTACAACAGGAAAGAGTCAGTTGCAGCTTGACAAGGCTTTGAGACTGAGCACTCATTACCTTCACATAAGGATTAGTTTGAACCAGAGGTAATGGAACTTGCATGGTCAAATACTCATTCTCACGCCAGTTTAACAGGAAGGCAACACATTCTTCAGCTATAACTTGTCGAAGAGGAATATCTGAAAGAAAAGGGATTCTCTGCATAACTTATGTTTTTAATTTGAGATAACACAGCATCATATGAAAACAAGCAAAACACATTCCCTCTAATCACCCATATCCATATCTATCACAGACAACCACGATCCTTAGCCCTGAAAATCAGGAGCAACACCACCTTCCTCCAACCACAACAGTACTACGTTACTCCCTCAGTGTGAAACCATGCAGACTGCTTTAACATCTAGCAAAACTTCTCAGGGAAAAATGCAGACACGTGTATGCTGTTCAAGTCCTTTAAATGGCACTGAGTAGAAGCTGTCAGTATTTAGCAATATGTAGGCATCAGGATGTTGCTGTTCTCATTTCCAGCTTCTGAAAACCAACCAAGCTTCTACAGACTCACTAAAACCAGTGTCAAAATTCACTTCTGTTTTTCTAATTATACACCGAAATGGTAGATCTACAATACACAGTTGCTGGGGTTCTTTCCCCCTTTCTCTCAGGCTTTGTGCTTTACTGAGTCCCAGGGAAGACAACAATGTACTTACCAGGTACTCTCATTTCCAAATATCCTCGGACTCTGCTTATAAGGTCAGAAGGAGGACGTTCTCCAGAAACACCAGCTCCAGCTTCGTGAGTGTAAATGTCCAAAAGTAACATTTCATTCAGCATGACTTGACGGAGTTTTGGAGAAAACTCTGTCACGAGCTCCAAACAAGCAGCAAAAAGCTGTTTTGCATGGACAAAATCCTGCAATAAAGAGGTTCCTGCGGTTTATGGTTCCTAATGGATTCATAAGGGAAAGGACTAAGAGTTAAAGTGCTGTTCAGCTCTACCCTGGCTGAACCAGCCTTGGCATCCGTTATCATTAGCATTGCTCAAGCATCTCACAGTTACTATTTACATTTTTGAGTCCCTTGGACTTGCTATTAAGCTTAACAGTTCCAACAGCTCCAGATTTTTCAAACAAAACAAGAAGTTTAAGCAAAAGCGTACCAGAAGTAACTACTTGCATACTAGGTACCGTTCAGTTTCACCTTGTAGTTTTAGCAAACCACAGTATTTGTAGGGGGTTTTTTAATAGTTTTATTATAGTTTATAGTCTTTTTATTTTATAGTAGTTTTTATTATTTGTCAATTACAAGGCAAATCAAACAGCATTCCAATAAACTCCTTATGTAAAAGTTCACCAGAGGAACAGCACTTCAGATCAGTAAGTCAAATCACTGCTGGCTTTAAATGCAACATGATTTAGTACATCATAATCAAAACTTTGTTTGAATGAAATTATCTCCAGGCCCAACTCACTGGGAAGCCACTATCCTTGCTCTACTGGCAGAACTTTGTGAGGCAGAAATATTGAACTGTTGTATGACACACAGAGATTGTTACTACATCTCCCTCACCTAATTTTTCAATTATTTTTCTCAAAAAGTGCTTTCCATATTTTCAGTGTTGCTAAAATTCAGTTGTCCAAACTAACTCACGAGTAACTTCAGATGGCTTGCTCACCTTAATTGCACAGCAGTGTAATCCCTTCGCCATAAGGATGTAGACCAAATCCCTAGTCAGATTGTCTTTGATTCCTAAAATAACATTGCCGTAAACATTTGGTACTTCCCACTGGGAGAGAAATACATAGGACATTTGCACAGAAACAGATTTTAGAATTCACATCACTGCTTAAAACATTAAAAACAAGACTCAAACACTGAAAGTAATTGACATCTAATTACCAACTCTTAATTTTTTACATCTAATCAGAAGTAATGTATTGCTTGTATAGAAGTACAATAAAAACTGCTATCTACCCTACTGTGTTGTTACTCTGAATACAGAATAATTGGTAGGGGGGAAACACCAAACAAAATAAAATAAATCCTTACTTAGTGGAAAAAAAACCCATCTCTTCTCTCCTGCTCCCAGCTTTTAGTGGTAAGAATTTAAAATAACATTGCTAACTAGTCAGAGCACTGAAGGCAAAAGCTACAGAAATTTGTTTTCTCACAAGGAAAGCTTGTGATACAGCCAGCAATTCCCTAAAACAAAGGTTATACATTTTGTTGTAATACTTTTCATAGAGAATGTGACTTTAGATACGTATCATCATTCTTTTTAAACCACCGCTATGCGGGGGGGGCAAGTGCCAGAATCTATGGAGGATCTATGACAGAGTATTTACTGTTAATCGCAGCATGATACCTAACCAGTCCTTGAATTACACTCTCATGATCACATGGAAATAAATTACCTTATTTGAAACTGTCCAGAATTGTCGTTCTGAAGTCATACCATGCAATTCAATTAAGATCTGGCGAATCCTCCAAGGATCTACTGACAATATGAGCTGATGTTCAAGCTGGCCAATATTGACACTTGCTGAAGCTAGAAGAAAAGCAATCAGGTCTCCAGCACATTTCTTGCTAATGTAGATGCTTACATTTCTTTAGTGTGTAACATCTTAAACATAACGCAGTAAGAACAGTGGAATCCCACTGATTTTGTAGGCCCTGTACATCCTTTCGTGCCCTTCCACAACACTGTGTGCTAGCTTCCCTGCTCCCCTTGCCTAATAGGCTGCTTGCAGTGCCCCCTTTTCTCATACTAGCAGCTTTGAGTATTCCCTTACCTTTGCACCTATTGCTTCACTGTAGCAAAGATCTGCACAAAAAACCACAAACCACAAAAGTGTTTCTATACTGCCTGAGTGAAAAAATGCATTTTCACGACTGGCTTAAGTCAATGCAAGGCTGTCTTAGAGCTGGAAAGGCAAGTTCTTTCCAGCTCCAGTCACCATGTGGCACCTCTTATATTAGCTTTGACCTGTGCAGCTGCACAGTCAGCCAGCTATATCTAGGAAATGAACTGGCCAAACAGATCTGGGTTCCACTTTGGTAGGTTTAAAACCTCAGCCAGGTGGTAGTGCTGGTCTAGCTCACCACACAGTCACACAAGCATTAGTGATGGTCTAAGTCCAGAGGCAGGGTATGCTTTCTGGGAACAGCTGCCACAGCCAGATTTGGTTCAAACTGCCACACACCTCTTCCGCTTGGTCAGCTAGGACACATTCATTGGAGCATATCTATTATACTCAGCTGAAATACAAGCAAAATACAAGCAAATAACAGCCACCTTCAAACAAGTAGGATGTTCACCAACTAAAAATGGGAAGTATTCTCTCCAAAAACATTCTCTCTGAACTTCTGAGAACAGACCTGCACATAGTAACCTCAAGCATGGAAACAGATAACTGCCTGCATATAAGTTAATGGAAGTACTGTGAAAATTACCTGGGATATCATAAAAAGAAGTCACAGGTTTCGTGCACAGGTTGATTCGAGGAGATCTCTTCCGCATTTGATCAACAAGCAGCTTCCGTTCATCATCTTTCAGCAGTTTTATGAAGAGGTCATGAGATGAAATCATGAAGACAAGCTGAAGATCTTCCAAACCCAAACACAAGTTTCTAAACAAATAAAAAAGTTAATACATGAGCAGGGAGAAGCTGCTCAGTTTTGCAGTTATAAGTTCTCAAAAGGTCTATTGTGCTGTATTACATGGCTTACAAAGCATAAATTCATGTTATCTTAATGCGGGTACATACTTGAGAAATGCTGCCATTTTTCTCTTCAATACTTCGGAAGCATTTTCCAAGTCTATTGATCTTGAACAAACCTGGGAAAGAAAGCACTAAATAATTAAGTGGCCCCTTAGAACTCTCAAAATATTTAGTTACAGACAGTGTTACTGCCCAGTTTTCTGACTTACAATTAGCATCAGGCAGCAACCCTCTCTCAAGGGAAGCAACAAAGTTATCTGACAACACTGTAGCCATCACAGATGGATCAGAATTTCTTTCAACCTGTACACAAAACAAGCTGTTTCAGACAACTTATCTTCCCTCAGACACAATTTACATTCCTTTTTCCTATTCCTCTGATATTTAGGTATGCTGATGCTGAGTTCCAGAGTATCAGTCAGCCTCACAAGATCATTAAGTACATAACAAAGCCCTTTTTTATATGAGTTTAAAAATGAACCAATGTTTCTAAGTGCAAAAACATAATAATCACTAGGACTAACAGTTTAAAAAAAAAACCAACACCAAAAAACATAGTTGAAAGATAACTAGATGGTTGAATTTTTTTAATTATTATTTTTTAGAAATATGCTTAAGACCTAATATAAGCAGTTGATGGAACTTTTACTTGCACTGAAGTACAGAGTACTGGCAGTCAATTTTTGCCACATGCTTGAAGAGACAAGCAAAAGACAAGGCTCAAATTAAGCAAAGAAGGTATGAAAATAACAGCAAAGCAACAAAAGGAGTAAGTTTACTTTCAGCAGTAATAGTTTGCTAAAAAGCTTCTCTGAGGGGACCAGCTTAAGTCTCTCACATGTGGTAACACAGGATCATTTCATGACATGCTAACTTTTACAACAAAGCTGGTAAGGGTAAGTGGTCCTGTTCAGCATATACTTTTTTCTAGTATCTCTCTCTGTCTTGGAGAATTTGTTTCTTTGTTCCTTGAAAACAAACATTCAACAATATCTCTACACAATTTAATGATGTCAGGAATCGCAGCAATTTCAAATCCAAGCTGAATCACTTGGTTAACATTGGCTCCTCCCCAACAGGTGGAAACAGAGCTATAAACACAGATGCAAGACTTATCACATACAGTATAATTGTACTAAATGCAAAGAAGTTGAATAAAGTTTGAGAAGTTACCTTACAAAGTACTTTCTCTGCTTCAGAAATTTGAGCATTACTTGCAACAATAATACAGTTATATGCAGAAAGAGATATCTCACTAAATACCGTTTCCCCCTCTAATTTCAGGTAACTTCTCACCTCAAGGAGAAAGTCTATTTTCTCTTTGCTGGGTTTCAGGAACAGTTGACAAAACTGAATATCAATTGTTCGACCCTGCAATACATCGCAGACTGTGTTGCACACGCAGACTTTGAAACAAACTTCATCTAGAGCATCATTCCTGCATGAACACAAAACCAAAGGTCACAGAACCTCTCTGACAAACACAGAGTAGGTATCAAAGCAAAGCTCCAGGTGCCAGATCCCAAGACAAGTTTGGAGCACATGCCTCTGTCCAAGACTGCACTCTGAAAAACTTTACTCAGTATCTACTTAAGTTTACCCACAACCTCACCTTTTTTTTTTTTTTTTTTTTAAAAACAGAGCCCAGACCTCTGTTTCACATGCAGACTTCATTACTGCTTCAGCCTGAGCACCACTGGAACTCCAATTAGAGTTATGTCAGCATGACCAACATGAAGGTGCATTGCTTCTTGGCAAGCATGCCCTGAGCCTGGCTGACATCCCAAAAGACTTCAGGAATGCCTCTCAGAATACACAATCATTGGACAAAAATCATAACAAACATCCAGAACCTATGGCCACCTTCTCTTAATCCTTCCCTGTGTGCCTCAATAGATTGCAAAGTCATATTCCTCCATCCTTCTCTGGCTAGTGCTCATCACTGAAGGCACTCTTTATCAGTTATATGTGAGATGAAAACACCCCTAACACAGTGTTAAGGTACAGCCTCTTAAGATCGTCTTAGAAGAGACTATTTAACTCCTCTCTGGCTGAAGTGAAAGCTGAATTCAGTAACAACTAAGCTCTTACACAAGAGACTGTCACCATCCATACTTTTTCTTCACACGTGTTTGTGAAACTGAGCCTCTCTCACTTCAACTGAAATACTTGCAGGCACCTTCCCTTCAGAGAAGGATTATCATCATGATTGTATGGAGACACTTTCCATATAGCCCTGATTCAAGTGCCTAAGCCCCACAGAAGGTTGAATTTTGGATGTGGCCATGTGCTCAGCATTTCTCACAGTTGGAAGCCATCCACAAGCTGCCCTTGTAATGTGCCTAATTCTCTCTGCTTATTATAAAAAAAAAATTTGTAAATGTACCATACTAAACCTTCAGCCCTGGGCTAGTTCAGCAGTGCACATGGCTCCTAATCACAGATCACTACACTGCTAATGTTCCCAACGAAGTATACATCTCCTACAATATTACTGCTTAGTATCGTTAGCCTGACCAGATTTGACTTCAAGTTTTGGAAGACCTCTAAAGAGGAATTAACTTAGTTATAGATTTTAATATATAGATAAATAGATATGACACACATATACACTCAATTAGACTTTTACTACTTTACTGATTTTTTTATTTACGCGTTAGTACTCAAAATTTTTCCCACATATGGCCACAGTGAGATAGATTGCAACATAGCTCCTTAGTTGGAGGATGTAGTTTATACTATTGCTAACAGCAATGAAGGCTGAAGTTTCCTGTTGTTAGAAGATTTTGTTTGCTTTCCATGAAAAACATAACACTCACGAAAGTTGCTTTCCATCATCACCAAAGAGATCATTATTTAACATCTCACCCTTGTTGAGCTTTTTGGAAGAGTTCTCTCAGCACTGATTGCCTGAACTGAACAGGTAAACTGAGGGTTACATTATCTTCAAGGAATATCTTCACCAAGTCCTATAACACACATACAGTTGGAATAGTCAATAGATAATGCAAAAGATACACATAAAGTAGTTTTTTATCTGGTAAAAATTATCAAACTAACAGAAGGAGCTTGCACCCATATGTAATAATAAAATTCATTAAACAACCAGAAAAGGTCCAAACAACAAAGTTCTCTAGCATCTAGCATCAGAGAGTCAAAGAAAAAAAAAACCCAAACCACCAAAAAACAAAACTTGCACATCTCAGTAGCAACACTCTGAAACCCAAAGAATTAGATCCTACCTGAAAATCCCATATATCAGCTAGTAGAAGTTATTTACAATGTATGGAATCCAAGATATTTTAATCTAATATGTATCTGATTATGTTATATTCCTATACATGTGTTCTAAAACAGTATGTTAATGGTTAACTGGAGCACTTAGATTTATTAAAATCTCTATCAGTTCAGGTGGAGTCATCCACATAGAATGATTAAAAAAACCTCAAATATATGTGGGTTTATTTAATCACCCTACCTGATAGTTGCCAGATTTCATGCAGCTATGGATTTGACTATAAGGAGTTGCCTGTTGAGATGCATCATCAGAAGATGAGGTAAGAACTCCACAAGCTTGACAGTACCCAGCTAACCGTTCTTCATCAATGGTAAAATGAAGTGATGATGAACCATTCTGAAAAGAAAGAGTTAATCAAATCTTAGTTGCCAAAATATTATGAAACATAAGCTTAATTCAGAATCACAAAGAGACTCACAATTTCCCCAAGTAACAGCAAAGCAAAGGGATGTGCATGTACACTTTTTTTTAACAGCATACC